>NW_027271592.1:1312500-1321487 GCF_040938485.1 Diadema antillarum
ACTCTGTATGAAAATGTTTTAACGAAGAATTTAATCATATAGGCCATACATTAAAAGCATTGATCGCATGATTCACATCTGATATTACATACATATACTTTGTCATACAAAGGTCTGTTCATGTTGTGCATGCAATGGATGACTACTATTTTGGCTGGAACTGAGCATAAATGGACAAACTACTGGAATCCCTAAAATTTTGTTTTTCTAGTTGAAAAAATGAAAAAAAAAAGATAGAGTGCAAAACTACACTCAGTATACCTTATCCACATAGTAACTATATAGCTGCGTACAGATTACACACGTTAATCATTGCCCAATGATTATTTTTTTAAAGAAAACAATCGTGTTTTATTGTTTTGATATGATTGCGAAAGACGTAATAGTGCGCCAGGACTTTGACTCGATGGGAGAATGAGATTTGTCTGTAAGGGGAATGGCATTATGAAATAATCACGGCAAGACTGCACAGCGGTATAGGGTTCAAAATGGAGTCGGTCAGCATAACTTCATCGAGATTAAGTTCATTGAGGTCGCCTATAACGCCACGGTCTAGTGCATATACATACCGAGGTTGAGATAAGTGCGATGACCCGTTATCTTTTTTTGTCACAATGATGTTAATGTCGAAAATAGACCAAAGAACAAAATGGCTGACTTACCTTTGCCCTGATGGCTCTAGACAGGCCGTAGGAAGGACCCTGGTTAGCCATACGCATCGCCATGCCGCAGGAATTTCTTCTATTTTGGTCACGCCTCCTTGCACACACCCCCAGGAATTTGCCTTTAGTTATGTCCACAAGCAATATTTTTGTTAGTGGTCTTCGGGTGTAATAGGAATTGCATGCACACTTGTGGCGCTTCTTTACTTGGTCAATATCGGACGCTTGTTATTTCACCGGGGGCCCCTCAGACCGCTACCACACGCGGCGCAAGTGAATGATATCGTCGCTTGGGGGCCAATAAACATGAGAGGGAGGATCTGATTGGCTAATTAGACATCTGTGGGATAATAGGGGTACCCGTGTAATCAAGAACTAAGATATGAGTCCCGCGATTGGACAACAGTAGCCAGTCATAAACATTCCAGCGATGTGGAACGTGTACTGAGAAGCTCCGAAGCTTCGTGAACGCACTCATTGTCTCATTCTACCCGTGACTGTGGGCCTGGAACCTTCATCAAACTGATGTAAAAATCACTCCCATTTATTACTCCGTCTCACCTTGACGAGAAAGCGAATTTTGTCTGCTTCCTCTACCCGTCCTCCGGACTTACGCTGGTATATTATTCAGTGCAGTGAAGACAAGCATTATTGGTTGTACCACAACATGTTTTACATTCTGATATTGTAGCATTCCGGTAATGCCATACTGGCCTCCCCATAGGCGGCAACGTTACAAAAGATTTCCCCTAATCCCCTTCAAAGTAGGGCAGGATGTTTGCAAAAATGACAATGATGCCAGTGGGAGAGGAACCAATAAAGGGAGGGTCATACAGCCTACAGTTGCCATAAATGTTATACGGTCATGCGGTCTCGTGTTGGTGTGTGAACGCGCCAAAATATGTGCCTGAATACACAAGCTGGTTATACAGCAGCCGGCAAGGTATTCGCTAACGTTGCCGACTATCATCGTGGAGAATGCACGTTTACCTTGGGTCATTAACCTCTGATTAAAAGGCAAGAGTGTTCACATCCGATCCTTTTAAGGGCATGGAAAGCCCGCTTTTCCCTGAGGATATACAAGCATGGCACAGCTGCGATTTACATCATGTATCATGCTAGACAGTTTAATGGCATATCATTCTACTTTCCAAACCAAGAAACATATTTGTTCTGGACCCCCCCCCCCCCATTCCGAATAAAAACAACACAGGACAATATGCAAAAGAATAATAAAAAACCTTTAAAACACACTTCAAACTGAGAGTCTGAGGGTCATAACAGCTTTAGAAGTCTGTTATCCTACATCCTAATCATAAAAAAAGGATATATCATCTTTTCACTTTTGCATGTCAAGCATTGCTGAGTAAACACTTCATTGAGCCCTCCACAAGAGAGCGGGTTAATGGCTGAGGTGAAGAAGGCATAGTGGATTCCCATAAAGCCATTCTGTGAAAAGCTGCGGCAAATGCTTCAGGACAGAATGTTATGCAGCAGCGTTTTTGAGATCTTATTCATTTATTCATTCATTCATTCATAATTCATGCAAAAGATCATTTTATTTTCATTTTCAAACAAAGAACAAAGCGATCAACAATTTAAGAGGTGTTTATAGTCGTTACTTTTTTATTATTATTCTTGTTCCATTTTCCACATTTCGTACAAGTTTCATGTTCCATTTGATTAAAAAAAAACTGTTCTACACAACAGTCAATTTGAGATAAAATTGCACAAATGTATAACGATATACAAAAGATGTGAAATATGAGGAACCTATTGAAAAGCAAAGTTTGTAGGATGTAGGTTCCAAGGTTATAATATAAGCTTATAATATACAATATAAGCTTATGATATACTATAAAGTTAAAGTTATAGGCCTACTATACAATGTTTATACATTAAACAAATTATTTTGTCATGAACGCATTGGGTATAGATATGATTATATATATATACAGTACACATATGTATATGCATATATATATATATATATGTATATATATATATATATATATATATATATATAAAGAGAGAGGGGGACAGATGGAGATAGATGCATACGTACATACATACATACATACATATACATACATACAGAGAGAGAGAGAGAGAGAGAGAGAGAGAGAGAGAGAGAAGAGAGATTTCGGCTATATATATCTAGCCATAAGCTGCCTAATTACAGGTTACACGTGGCGCCTGCTGTAAATGGACTACTATTACTGCAATGGAATGTTGGCAGTGTTGCCGTGATGTTAAATGTAGTTCGACATTCTTAAAAGGGAACATGTCGGTCGTGACTCAAACTTGGGTTATGAAATTAGCTCGCGGCTTGCAGGGAGAAGTGTATTCCAGATCAGAGGACCGGTAGCTATGTGAAGGTTTCTAGTTGGTGTTATGAATGATCAAGAGGTCGGTACCCGTTCGAGTGGTCGACGAAAGTGCATGATTGCGCCTAATTCTCTCAAGTAAATTCACCATTCTGTATATTTATCCTTTTACTTTGTATATTGTGCTTCTTCTTTCTTTCTTTCTTTCTTTCTTTCTTTCTTTCTTTCTCTCTTTCTTTCTTTCTTTCTTTCTTTCTTTCTTTTTAATTCCCCACTCAAATTCTCCCTTTGTTGATTCCATTAAGTTCGCTCAAACAATTCAATTGTCAATTCAAATCCAATTTTATTTCAAATATCACATTTTTGTTTTCGATACAACTTCAAGAAAAAAAACGAGCAATGTATTACAACAATATATACACATACATATTGTATGAAACCATTTGTTCAAGATGATTGTATTATTGGAAAAGAGAGGCCCACGTAAAAGACAATCATGTGGAGATGTAAAGAAGTGCGCCACTGAAAGAAGTTATAATCAAATGGTAAGTTGCCCAACTCCTTGTGGTGTGTGTTTGTCTATTCTGTCTGTGTCTGCGTGTTTTGAGGCTGCCATGAACTATCAAGTACCTGCTTAAAATGACAGACTCTTGCATTTCATTTTATCTCTCGACTTTCAATTAACCGTCATATTATTGACTTTTTCTATTTGGATGTAAATGTATCATTTGTTGAAATATTTTAGAAATTATCGTGATTTATACCAAGTGCATTTTTTGTGGATTTTTGTTCAAATCTATGTTGAGTTTTCATGTATGATTTTCATGCAAAAATAAAACAAAACTGCTATTGGAACTGAATTGGAGTGTTGTTATAAATTTTTGGAGATATGAGATATCATTTGAATTTGAATTTGAATTTGAATTTATATTCATATTTCTCAATGGAAAAGTACATCAAATGTAACAAAGTACAAAAAAACACATAATATCCGGCTGGGATACAATATATAATGCTGTTACATTCATGTATTTGTCTGTTTGTTGCTTTGCGTGCGGGCATGTGTATTCTGCACGTATCCAAGGAACATTAAAAGACAATGTGTATAGATATGTATATGTGACTGTGTGTGTGTGTGTGTGTGTGCGTGTATGTATGTGTGTGTGTGCGTGTATGTGTGCGTGTGTGTGTGTGTGCGTGTGCGTGTGCGTGTATGAGTATGTGTGTGTGTTTGTGCGCAATCGCAGCATTCTCAAATGAGTCATAATGTAAGATTGACATATCATCTCTGTACAATGTTGACGTTGTTTGTCTTTGCATAATGCTTTGTTTTGTTTTTGTGAATATGAATTATGTGGCTCTGAACGAAATTCGAATAAAGAATTTAAAAAAAAATCTTCATTATAATCACTGAACAAAGAACAATGTAAAAATACCAAGCCTTGGCTGGTCTCTGACTCGACCAGAAGACACATGTGACAAGCAAAAATACCTGACGAACACTCAACACAATACCTTAATTGATCTGTTGATCATGGCTAGATAAATAGCATGATACGGAAATGTCACAGAATAGCCATACTGCCGTGGACATACGTTGAGATACAGTAGTGCAAGCAGGTGATCAAATTCCAAATTTATTATGCATCATCAAATAAACATTTATGCTCTTCTATATAACCTATTATCAATTACCTACACCAACATAAACACCAATACCAATACCAATACCAATACCAATACCAATACCAATATCAATACCAATACCAATACCAATACCAATACCAATAGCAATAGCAATAGCAATAGCAATAGCAATAGCAATAGCAATAGCAATAGCAATAGCAATATCAATAGCAATAGCAATAGCAATACCAATACCAATACCAATACCAATACCAATACCAATACCAATACCAATACCAATACCAATACCAATACCAATATTAATACCAATACCAAGTCCAATACCAACACATATACTTCCGGTGCCACAAGAACTGCTGCCCTTAATAATAACTATTTGGTACTGGCTTCTTCTACCAGCGCTTCTGCTACCAGGGCTATACAACTGCAGCTACGCAGTAGTGCCACAGCTATTGCTACAACTGTACTTTTTTTAAACTTCTGATTCTACTTCCGAAGCTCCTTTGACTGCCACTTTCTATTACGTTTAAGTGTAACGACTATTCTTGCGCTCCACATACTGTACTACGTCTCACGCAATAACAATCTGGTGCTTGCCATAGTATACAGATATACAATGATCATGTCATATATTCTCAAAGCAAAATGAAAGTCAGGTCACAATCGTGGTTCATCTTTAGTTGATGTTATATAGATATAGCTCTTTTTATTGACAAAGTACAAGGAAATGTACTCATATCATTTTTGATGTAACCCGATACGAAAAGTATGAAATACATTGAAACGAAAATAATTAATGTATTGGTCGTGGAATATTGTATATGATACTCTTACTGGCATGAATACATTCAATAGGGCATAAGCTTTATATTAAGCATTAAAACCCCTTCGAAGCTTCGTTGGCTATATACCTTGATGTATGTAGGCTTCTTCCGTGATGATTATTGCTTGCTTACACCTCGCATGTACCTCATTGTATAGCATCTGTTTGACTTTGCTTCGTCATGCTGCAATTTTTGCGTGCGTTTTTTCTCCCCCTATACCTATGGAGCAGAGCAAATTATGCCACGTGTAATATTCTTCTCTTTCATTATTATCCACTTATCATCCCTCCCTCCTTCATTCTGCGCATACCACACCTGTCATCTGGTCTCGTCACGTGCTGCCAGTCTACCCTCTTTTCACCCATTCCACACCCCTCCCTCCTAAATGTTTACCCCCATCCTAGCTGCATTCGTGCGGATGGTTGGGTGCCGTGCCTGTCACGCTGCCAAAGAACAGGCCCAACCATCTACCGAAGATGAAATGCCTTGCATTTCGCAGTTTCGTTTGCTGGGGGAGAGGTTTTAACTTGCCTTCAGGCAAGGCTCAAGGGGCAACACGGGATGAATGTTGTTAATATGACTACTGACATGATTTCACAGCTGATCGCCGCAAGCGAGGGGTGTAGTATAGGGTAATACGTGATGCAGAGAGGGGAAAGAGTGGAGGGGGAGGGGAGAAGAAAAAGAAGGGATAGGAAAAAGTAGACCGGATTGCGATCCTGCACACAGAAAGAAAATGAAAGAAGATCATGAAGGAAAGACAAACACCGCACGAGTGAATATGGAATAGAAAATAATATGCGATTAGAGTCGGAGTAATCGGGAGAATAGCTAAATATGTTCAATACAGGCGTTGAAAATCACAAGAGAGAGAGAAAAAAAAAAACCCTGAAAGTAGCAAAAACAGGAAACGAAGAAGGGAAGAGTGAGAACGAGGAGGGACAAGGAAGAAGAACAGAAACGAATTACAAGGATGAGAAATATCGAACATTTTTAGATAGTGGGTCTGCAGGCGAATGAGGAAGTAGGATTTTGAAGAACACCAAAACACGAAAGAAGATTGAGAAAAAGGAAGAGAAAACAGACATGGGAAAAGGACACAACTGAGAACAGAACAGTGGAGAAGGATGAGAAGAATAAGAAGGAGAATGTTCCCTCCCCCCTTCCGAACTTTAACAAAAAGAAGGGGGAGGGGATGGTCGACGGCTTCAAAGAAGACTCGGCCAGTGGGGTGTTTACGTCAACTAGGCGAGAGCCTGCAAACTTCCAGAAGATTTGAACCCGCATGTTTTCCACACTCCCCTGGACATGGGCCCACTGGATGAAACGCGAGCGTGGGATAGCTTTCGCCATTTATGTCTATCGTTCCCCCTGTTAGCTGCACTGTACTCAGCATGTGTCGCGCGGTATTACCTGCTTTTTTGTTTTCCATGCTGTGCTTGAATTTTCCGGAAGAGATGTTCCTCTCAAATATTCCAGTATTCAGCAACGTAAACAACAATCTCTAACAGCAGTCTCAAATAGATATTGTAAACACTCCGATAAAAATCGCTAGAATTTGTTCTAATGGTAAGCACTTATCCTCCCTGGGCCAAATATTTCATAGAATAAAATGTTTTTCTTTGTTTTTCTCTGGGTGGGGGAGGATACCAAAGAAAAAAGTCCATCTTATGCGAGTGAAATTGGGTGCACGTCACGAGCCCGACAACCATGAGTCATATAGCCCACGAGTCATACAGCCCACGAGCCATACAGCCCACGAGCCATACAGCCCACGAGCCATACAACCCACGAGTCATAATCATAAGTTATGCAGCCCACAAGTCATGCAACTCACCGGGGGGGGGGGGGGGGGGGGTCGATTCTGAGATTTTGAGGGGAGAGAGGAGGGCAAGCATAACCCACCATCTTGCATCTTGACTTACTGTTTTGATTTCCCAACAATAACGTCGACAGTGCATCTTGACTTACTGTTTTAATTTCCCAACAATAACGTCGACAGTGCGTCTGCGCCAATCGGCAAAGACGTACACCAAGTTTGACGAGCTGACAAATAGACCAAAATCGGACGTAATGATATAATTTTGTACCTTTACTTTTTGATTGAAAAAAAATCGAAATATTTCACTTAAAGTGTGCACTAGATCACTTTATCACAGGTCTGAAAATGCAAATTTCCCTCGTGTTGGAGAGAAATCTTCCAAGTTTTGCCCCCCCCCCCCCCATCATGAAAACGGATCGATGCCTCTGCAGCTCACGAGTTGGACACTAAGTGAACAAGGCCCATGAGCTCGGCATCAAGGGAATTAGGTCCACGAGATATGCAGTCCACCAGCTCGATACTAGGCAAATAAGGCCACTGAGCTTGACACTAAGTAAACAAGGCCTATGAACATGACACCAGGCAAAGAAGGCCCACGAGGTCGGCATTACATCACGGGGCTTAATGTACGCTGTGTCGATCTCATTGGCTTTTTTTTTTATTGGCTATTAGTGTCGAGCCTGTGGGCCTTATTTGCCTCTTGCCGGTCCCGTGGGCCTTATGTTCCTGGTATCAATTTGGTGGGCCTTAATTTTTTGCCTAGTATCGAGCTCGTGGGCTATATGACTCGTGGGTGCTAACCTGATGGGATGACTCCTTGAAATTGGACATAAAAGTGAACTTTTTTCTTTTCTTAATTCGACGTTCTTGAAATTTATTTTGCAAACAGGAACGTTTCAATATCAAAACATTGCTTGCCATGTTAATTTCACTCTAAAATTCCGTGAGTCGGCTCACTAGTTTGTGTTATAGTTGCCACGTTTTGCTTCAAGTGTGAAGTAAGGGAAGTTGGAATAGATGACAACAGGAATGTAAGATATATATATATATATATATATATATATATTTATATATAGCAATAATAATGTCACAACAGAGAAATGCATTAAATGCCAATCTTGATTTCAATTAAAAATCCGTATTTTCGGGGGTCGTCCCCCTTCGTCAGGGATGACAGTGCGATCATCCCTGACGAAGAGGAAGAACCCCCGAAAATTCGGATTTTTGATTAATATCAAGATTGGCATTTAATGCATTTCTCTGTTGTTACATTATTATTGCTATTTCTAGTACTGCCAATACGCGGAGCAACTACAATATATATATATATATATATATATATATATATATATATATATATATATATATATGTATATATATATATATATATATAAATTCATAACACATGCACACAAATACACACACACACACACACACACATATATATATATATGTATATATATATATATATACATTCATAACACATGCACACAAATACATGCACAAACACAAACAAACACACACACAACCATGACGCGCGCACACTCATACATTACATTTGACATGTTGGAGTATAAGTAATACATTATGTTTGTGCATGTATAGACTGGGTGTAGAATAAAGGTCGTTTCCTTCTCCGTCTGATCATGCAACGAGATCCATGTGCTATTCTAAGGGCAGCTGTCTCGGCATTCAATCAATGGTG
>NW_027271593.1:0-250000 GCF_040938485.1 Diadema antillarum
CAAAAAATCTCGTAAACATTTAGTGTCAAAACGCACCCCCCTTGAAAAAAAGCTGGTGACGCCCCTGGCAACGGCGTAAATCCGTACTGACGAGTTGGGGGGGGGGGGGGATGATCGGCGATAGTCACCATCACCACGATTACAAGCCCATAACCGCACCGACGCAGCCCTTGGGAGGCGGGGGGGGGGGGGGGTTGGGGGAGAAGCTTGGTTCCCCCCCCAAAAAAAACAAACAAACAAACAAACAAACAAACACACACACACACACACACACTTTACAGGGATCGAATGTCCCACTCTTTTGCATGCAAAGCAAAGTGGGAGAGAAGTGGCAGCAAAAATATGAAGACTTTTTGTTCTTGTTTTTGTTTGTTTGTTTTGGGGGCTTTTTTTTTTTTTTTTTTGCTTGTCAGCCGACTTTCGGCAGAAAATCAGACCTTAAAAGTATGAAGACTTTTTTGTTGTTGTTTCTCTTGTCTTTTGATGGTCTTTCTTCTTGACTGACGATTGGCGATTGGCGATTTTGACACCCCCCCCCTTTCAAAAACGTAGCGCAGCCCTGAACAATGCCCAAATAAATTCAATAAGGATATCCATTTCTTTGTATGTAATAACGTAGTAGATATTTTCCTGTAGCAATTAATTGTATTCTTCAATTTTCTTGATTAAAGTCAATAAAGCAATCATCCCAGGAGCATCGTTCCGTTTTAATGATGGTGGATGGGGGAGGGACTTGGAGTTGGAATATCTGTGCGAGGGAGCGGAGCGACCTAGCGGGGGGAGGGTGAAAATGCAAAATGCTCCTCGTGTGGGAGGGGGATACCCCTCTCCCACACCCTCCCCCCGGAAGATTTTGCATTTTCAGACCTGAAATTCAGCGTTCTGGTGCACACTTTTGGTGATATTTGGGATTTTTTTTCCTATCAAAAAACAAGTAAGAAAAATAAATATTCACAGATAATTGAATGACTACATCGTGGTATTTCAGCTCTTACTCCACCTGTGCGACATCACTGTGAAGACCTACTAAATAGTGGGGCCTATCACCGGCGTAGCCAGGATTTGATCTTAGGGGGAACAGTTAGATGCGGGGAAGCGAAGCGAACGAAGGGGAGGGTGTGGGAAGGGGAACTTTTTGCATGTTGATGTTGTAAATGGGACAATTTGATGCATTTGTTGCGTGTTTTATCGACTTGAAAACAGTCCCACATGTTTAAGGTAGCAGTACATTTTATGTAGATTGTTATTGAACAATTTTGCCTAAAAAATGGTATAAACTTCTATTGATTCTTACACGGAAGATCATGAACGCGACCGAGCCCGAGCGAGCTGAGCGAGCGAGGGGAGGGGGGGGGGGGGGAGTTGGGAGGAGGCCTGGTGTCCCCCTCCCACTGTGAAAACTTCTTGCATTTTGATGTTGAACATAATTTGTCGACTTGAAACAGTTTAACTTGTTTAAGGTAGATGATTATTTTACAATTTCGGAATAAAATTGAATTATTTGAATAAACTTCTTGTATTAATTCTAACACTGAATATCATGAACGCGACCGAGCCCGAGCGAGCGGAGCGAGCGAGGAGGGGGGGGGGGGAGGTGAAGGGGGAAATTGTGGGAGGGGGATGATCCCCCTCCAATGGTGAGAACTTTTTGCATTTGGATGTTGTAAATGGTGCAACTTGATGTATGCTTTTGCGTGTTTTATCGACTCGAAACAGTCCCACTTGTTAGCAGAATATTTTCGATGTAGATTATCATTGAACAACTTCTATTTGCCTTAAATGGTATCATTTAGATAAACTTCTTGTATTAATTCTTCCACTGAATGTCATGAACGCCACCGAGCCCGAGCAAGCGGAGCGAGCGAGGGGGAGGGGGTGGGAGGAGGGGGGGGGGGGGTGTCCCCGGTCCCACGGTGAGAACTTTTTTGCATTTTGATGTTGTACATGGTGCAATTTGACGCATGATTTTGCGCGTTTTCTCGACTTGAAACAGTCCTACTTGTTTAAGGTAGCAATATATTTCGATGTCGATTATTATTAAACAATTTGGATACAAATTGGTATTATTTAAATAAACTTCTTGTTTAAATTTTACACTAAATATCACGAACGCGACCGAACCCAAGGAGGGGGCGAGGGAGAGGGTGTTTCCCCTCCCCCCTCCCCCCTGATCAAGAGGAGCGAGCGAGGGGGAGGGGGTGGGAGGGTGGTGTCCCCGGTCCCACGGTGAGAACTTTTTGCATTTTGATGCATGTTTTTGCGCGTTTTGTCGACTTGAAACAGTCCCACTTGTTTAAGGTAGCAGTACATTGTGATGTAAATTGTAAATGAACAATTTGCCTATAGAATGGTATCATTTGAATAAACTTCTTGTATTAATTCTTACACTTAATGTCATGAACGGGTGAACCCGAGCGAGCGGAGCGAGCGAGGGGGGGGGGGTGTGGGAGGGGGGATGTTCCCCCTCCCACGGTGAGAACTTTTTGCATTTTGATGTTGTAAATGGTGCAATTTGATGCATGTTTTTACGTGTCTTATCGACTTGAAACAGTCCCATGCACTTGTTTATGGTAGCAGAATATTTTGGTGTCGATTATTATTGAACAATTTGCCTTGAATGGTATCATTTAAATAAGGTTCTTGTAATTCTTCCACTGAATGTCATGAACGCGACCGAGCCCTCCCACACGAAGGTGATTTTGCATTTTCAGACCTAAAATTCAGCGATCTGGTACAAACTTTTGGTGCAATACTTCGATTTTTTTTCCAGCGCCCCCCCCCCCCAAAAAAAAAATAAAAAAATTGAAGAAATAAATAGGGCTTTTTCAGGGAAGTGTTAAAATCATGGAATTTAGCTCTTATTCCGAGTGTGCACCATCTTTGTGTTATATGTACAAAGTCTAGTGAGGAAGAGCTTAGGGGGAGGGTGTGGGAGGGGGAACACAAGGCGGAGCTTTTGAGTTATAAGAATTGAAATCAAGCGATCTGAAGCACACTTTTTGTGGAAAATTCGGAAATTGTCATTCCCCAAAGTATACCATGTACCAAGCAATGGGAGGGTGGCAAGATACCAGGGGCGTCACCAGCTTTTTTTCAAGGGGGGTGCGTTTTGACACTAAATGTTTACGAGATTTTTTGGACAGACATTTGGAATATAGGAAGCTCTCAATCCCTAGACTTTTACTGTTTTTTGAGGAAAACCAAGCGGGGAAAGGGCACCGGCGTAGCCAGGATTTCATCTTTTTTTTTTTTTTTTTTTTTTTTTTGGGGGGGGGGGTTAGTATGCGAGGGAGCGAGCAAGGGTGGGGGGAGGGTGTGGAAGTGTCAGAGGGGGTTGTACCCCCTATAAATGGATTATGGAATGACGGTGTGAAACGGCAAATTACTGGCAGCGATATCAGGAGAATGGCATAACGACTTATACATGGGAGCGAGGGGAGCGAGTGAGCTTGAAAATTTTGACATTTTACAGTCCTAAAAACTGCCATTTGTAGCCATATTTTTTTGCTTTGTAAATTAAGGGGGGGGGGGACGCACCGGGCGCAACTGCTGGCAATTACTGGCAGCAACATCAGGTGAATGGCATAAAGATTAAATGCGAGCGAGCAAAGAGAGCGAGCTTGGAAATTTTGACATTTTACAGTCCCAAAATTGCCATTTGGCGCCATATTTTTTCGCTTTGGAAATAAAGGAGGGGTGGGGGCGCAACGGGCACAACTGGCGGCAATTACTGGTAGCAACATCAGGAGAATATGTATAACAATTAAATGCGAGCGAGCGAGCGAGCGAGCTTGAAAATTTTGACATTTTACAGTCCCAAAACTGCCGTTTGTAGCCATATTTTTTTGCTTTGGAAATTAAGGGGGGGCGCACCGGACGCAACTGCAGGCAATTACTGGCAGCAACATCAGGTGAATGGCATAACAATTAAATGCGAGCGAGCGAAGAGAGCGAGCTTGAAAATTTTGACATTTTACAGTCCCAAAACTGCCATTTGGAGCCATATTTTTTCGCTTTGGAAATAAAGGAGGGGGGCGCACCGGGCGCAACTGCCGGCAATTACTGGCAGCAACATCAGGAGAATTTCGTAACAATTAAATGCGAGCGAACGAGCGAGCGAGCTTGAAAATTTTGACATTTTACAGTAAAAAACAAACAAACATGCCGTTTGTAGCTATATTTCTTCTCTTTGGGGGCGCAACGGGCGCAACTGCCGGTAATTACGGGCAGCAACATCAGGAGAATTGCATAACAATTAAATGCGAGCGAACGAGCGAGCGAGCTTGAAAATGTTGACATTTTACAGTCCAAAAACTGCCGTTTGTAGCCATATTTTTTTTTTGCTTTGGAAATTAAGAGGGGCGCACCGGGCGCAACTGCTGGCAATTACTGGCAGCAACATCAGGTTAATGGCATAACAATTAAATGCGAGCGAGCGAAGAGAGCGAGCTTGAAAATTTTGACATTTTACAGTCCAAAAACTGCCATTTGGAGCCATATTTTTTCGCTTTGGAAATAAAGGAGGGGGGCGCACCGGGCGCAACTGCCGGCAATTACTGGCAGCAACATCAGGAGAATTGCGTAACAATTAAATGCGAGCGAGAGGAGCGAGCGAGCTTGAAAATTTTGACATTTCACAGTAAAAAACAAACAAACTGCCGTTTGTAGCTTTTATATTTCTTCGCTTTAGAATTTAAGGGGGTGCAACGGGCGCAACTGCCGGTAATTACTGGCAGCAACATCAGGAGAATTGCATAACAATTAAATGCGAGCGAGCGGAACGAGCGAGCTTGAAAATTTTGACATTTTACAGTCCAAAAACTGCCGTTCTTAGCCATATTTTTTCGCTTTGGAAATTAAGGGGGAGGGGCACCGGGCGGAACTGCTGGCAATTACTGGCGGCAACATCAGGTGAATTGCATAACAATTAATGCGAGCTAGCGAAGAGAGCGAGCTTGAAAATTTTACATTTCGCAGTCCAAAAACTGCCGTTCTTAGCCATATTTTTTTTCGCTTGGGAAATTAAGGGGGGCCGCACCGGGCGCAACTGCAGGCAATTACTGGCAGCAACATTAGAAGAATGGCATAAAGATTAAATGCGAGCGAACGGAGCGAGCGAGCTTGAAAATTTTGACATTCTACAGTCCCAAAACTGCCGTTTGTAGCTATATTTTTTTCGCTTTGGAAATTAAGGGGGGGCGCACCAGTCGCAACTGCCGGTAATTACTGGCAGCAACTTCAGGAGAATGGCATTACGACTAAATGCGAGCGAGAGGAGCGAGCGAGCTTGAAAATTTTGACATTTCACAGTAAAAAACAAACAAACTGCCGTTTGTAGCTTTTATATTTCTTCGCTTTAGAATTTAAGGGGGTGCAACGGGCGCAACTGCCGGTAATTACTGGCAGCAACATCAGGAGAATTGCATAACAATCAAATGCGAGCGAGCGGAACGAGCGAGCTTGAAAATTTTGACATTTTACAGTCCAAAAACTGCCGTTCTTAGCCATATTTTTTCGCTTTGGAAATTAAGGGGGAGGGGCACCGGGCGGAACTGCTGGCAATTACTGGCAGCAACATCAGGTGAATTGCATAACAATTAATGCGAGCTAGCGAAGAGAGCGAGCTTGAAAATTTTACATTTCGCAGTCCAAAAACTGCCGTTCTTAGCCATATTTTTTTCGCTTGGGAAATTAAGGGGGGCCGCACCGGGCGCAACTGCAGGCAATTACTGGCAGCAACATCAGAAGAATGGCATAAAGATTAAATGCGAGCGAACGGAGCGAGCGAGCTTGAAAATTTTGACATTCTACAGTCCCAAAACTGCCGTTTGTAGCTATATTTTTTTCGCTTTGGAAATTAAGGGGGGGGGGCGCACCAGTCGCAACTGCCGGTAATTACTGGCAGCAACTTCAGGAGAATGGCATTACGACTAAATGCGAGCGAGAGGAGCGAGCGAGCTTGAAAAATTTGACATTTTACTGTCCCAAAACTGCCGTTTGCAGCTATTTTTTTTTCCACTTTGGAAATTAAAGGGGGAGGGGGGGGGGGACGCCCGGTGCGCCCCTCCCCCTGGATCCGCCACTGGTAGTCAAGGGTGTGGGTTTATGTTCATGACTGGGGGAGGTATGACAGCGAGGTGGCGTCGAAGTGGCCAAGCGTGGAAAGGATGTCCAAAATCTGCACTTTAGAGCGTCCCCTAACTGCCTAAGCTAATTGTGCGTGTTTGTTTGTGTGTGTGTATTATATACATGGAAAAGTTAGGAATTAACCCAGGTCAAGTCTTTTTATTGGTAATGCAAGACATTTTTATATAGACTAGTATGTAAAGCAACACTGCAAAATCAATGATCTAGCTTTGATAATAACGAAGCGTAAGGTATAAAGGTGTACATTCTACATCACATTGCGCAACATTGTAGCGACTCTTCGTTCGGATGTACTGAGTACACTTCGCACATCCTGCTTATATGCAGAAGGCCAACCAGGAATCACAATCTTTTGTCGGGTCCGGGCTTTTTGAACAATGTTTCACACTATATACCTATTTAATTATGGGTAAAAGAAATCTTAGAAAAATATCTTACTTCTGGATCAGCCTTTCATTCAAAAACAGTTTACTAACACTTGAACTATTATTTCGGTAAATCTTTTTTTTTATCAGCGGATTGGGAGGGGGCGCACCCCCCCCCCCCCTCCCCCGTAGTTACGCCACTGCTTTTGGGTGAAATAATTGGACAGATTTCTTGAATTCTAACAAAAAAGCAAGAAAATCATTTCATCGCGGGAATTATGATTATGTAGGGTGGGGCAAATGGTGCGCTTGCCTTCCAATACTTCTATGGGGGCAACATTTTTGTTTTCTTTCAAAAGCAAGAAAATCTTCTCATTTCGGGAATTTTTAATTATGGGGGGGGGGCAAAACTAAAATAATTTATGCTTGCCCCTACATTTTTTTTTTTGTTTTTAATGAGGCTGAGGCTCGCTCTTGGGCGGGCAATATGGATTGGTCAGAAGTAACGTACATATACCCTACATACTTTTAAGTAGCACACGTACAAGCAAACGTGTATAAGTGCTCCGTATCGTACGGATGTACAGACTTGAGTACGGTCGATAAATAGTAAACACTGTAGAATACTAATAGATATGTATAAAATCAGTGCTGCCAGAACCAGGGGTGCGAATATTGTTTTTGCCGACGATTTTTTTTTCGTGTGTGTGTGTGTGTGTGTGTGTGTGGTTCCCTGGTGCAAAATATTTAAAAAAAAAGATAGAAAAGAATAATTATTTAGCGTCCGGCGTTGAGATCACTCGCAGACTATTTTTTTTTTCAAAGGATCTGAAGGGGGGTGCGTTCGCACCCAACGCACCCCCCCCCCCCCCTGGTGACGCCCATGGATACGTCTCCCATATTCGAGGGAGCTTTTTTTTTCAGTTTTAGAACTGAAATTCAACAATCTGGTGCACACTATTGTTGGAATATGTGGAAATTTGTCAATCAGAGAAGGTGGGAGGGGATAAGCCCTATTCCCTATTCCCCCTTCCTACTCGAGGGAAATTCTGTATTTTCTGATTGCATTTAAACGTTTTAGTTGACACATTTTGTGGCATATTTGGAAAACTGTCTATGTTCAAAGTGTAATAACCACAGTCTGTATGCATAAGGGCGGAGGAGGGGGGGGGGGGGGTGAGGGGACGGGCGAGCAAGGAGAAGGCGTGGGCGAGTGCTAACACCACCCTTCCAGTTTTCTATCAAAAAACGCAAGAAAGTTTTCCTCATTTCGGGAATCATTGGGGATCATAGTGAATTATGTTCGCCCCTCCCCTCTTCCCCCGTCCGCGCTCTCCGTCCTCCAGGATCGACGCCCCTGCATACGAGGGTGCTTTTGCACTTTTAGAATTCAGATGAAAATATCTCGTAAACACATTTATGATGTAATCTGGGAAAATTTTAATCCCAGAAGTGTATACTATTTTTTTTTTTAGGGGAGAACCCTCCGTTAATTGAAAGTATATCTAGATATCTCTTCCCCCCCCCCCCCCACGGAACATTTGAATTTTTAAAACTGAGGTATCAGACCTGGTGCACACTTTAGATGAAACATTTTAAAATCTGTCAATCTAAAGTCTATTAAGTAGAAAGGACTGAACGGGGAGGGTATGGAAGGGGTTAGGCCTATCCCCCTCTTACGCGAGGGAGATTTTGTATTTTCAGAATTGAAATTCAGCCATCTTTGGGGGAAATATTTAGACAGTTTTCTATCAAAAAAGTAAAAGATTTCCACATCTCGGGAGTTACGAGGAGGAGCACAATGATATGTTTGTCCCCAATACTTTTATGGGGGAACCATCCCCCTCCCCCTCAATCGACGCCTCTGCATATGAGGGAGCTTTTGTAAGTGAAAGATCTGCTGCACACTCCAAGATAGAATAAGGAAATACGTCAATCTCAAAAGTGTACAAAGTCAATCGAAAGGGATCCAGTAGCGGAGCTTTTGCATATATATGATAGCAATTCAACGATCCGGTGCATAGTTCTGGCGGTATTTGGACAATTTTCCATAAAGACATTTCGAGATTTGTCCTCATCTCGGGAATTGCTTGGGGGACAAATTATTTGTCTGCCCCCCCCCCCCCCAACATTTCCGTATGGGCGGGGCAAATGCCCCTTTGCCCTCGCCCCCCCCCCCCCCCGAGATAGATTTGACACCTCTGATCATCCCTGGGTACGCCCATAGATGTATCACAGTCACCATCGTTTCAGGAATGATTCAGGAAATCGAGGGGGGGGGGGGTCCGATGGCGGTATAGTTTTTGTTATTCTTTGTTTGTTTGTTTTCGCACATAATTTGCAGATGGTCCCGAGTTGCTCGCGTCATAGCATGTTTACATGGAAGCCTATGCTATTTGACGTTGTCAACGCCTGGACCATGCCTTGTGTCGATATTACTTTCTTTGCGAGCGAGCGAAGCGAGCGAGCACTTGAGAAAATTATGCATACATTATCCTACAAGATAGAATACTGTTCAGCTCTGTTACCTGTCTGAAGGAGGGCGTACGAACGTCATGTAATATGCCAAAATTGATACAATCACATTTCTGCTTCCTCCATTTTTCCCCTCATATTTCGGGGGGGGGGGGGGGTATGATTGTACAGGCCATCCCCCCTCCTCCATTTCAGGGGGGGGGGGGGATATATCCCCCCATCCCCCCCCCCCCCCCGGGATTTACGCCCATGCCTGCGAGGTGCTGCCGTAAAGAGTTTCGTACTGGTGTTCTGCGTGTACCTCTGCTGGCGAACCCCCGCGACTCATTTGGAACAAGTTTGAGCATGCTCAAGGCCTTTGTCATATATCAATCTGGGGAAGTTTTATGTTGACTCGTTTGACAAATTTGCTACCCGGAGCTCTCCGCAGCTGGTCCTCACCTGACAATACCTAAATAGCGCCATGGGCGTAAATCCCGGGGGTGGGGTGGGGGGAGGGGGGAAGGGTGGGGGTATGCATCCACCCACGCCCCCCCCCCCCGAAATGGCCTGTACAATCGTCCCCCCACAAATTTGAAAAAAAAAACAACATATAATTTTGACAAGTGAATATGCTGGAAAAAGTTCAGCAGATCTCTTATACAGGCAAATAATGAGCAAAACAGTTGTATTTAGACATTTTGTATTTCATTTTGTTCAGCAGAATGGAGGGAAAGTACTGAATGCATATTTCTATATTCTAAGTGTATACGTACTGGCAAAGATATTTTAGATTACGATTATGATATGACAAGATGATGACGAAATTAAAAACAAAATGATGATCATAAACATGATAGTGATGGTGGCGCTGATGAGGTTGACGATGGTAAAATAAAATAGTATACCACAGAAACATCGTTTATGTTTGCAGTATTTGTAAATTTAATTCACTAAATATAAGAAAGAGCCTGGCTGGTCAATGCAATAACAATAGTCCAGTCAAAATAAGAAAAAAAAGGGGGTCAACCAAAAAAGAAAAAAGAAATGCGACAAAAACTATCCCACTTGCATTTAATCTGGAAGAGGTATCAAAATAGCATGTTAAAAGTTCCCTAAAATTGGAGTGGTGGATCAATGCCTAATTTGCATATATTGAAAATGGCCGCCATATAACCTATTCAAGCTTATATCTTGGGACAAAAAACCCCAAACCAATACAAAGTCAGTTCTTGTGTCTTAACCTATGTTTTTAATATGCTTTTAACCTTTAGGAATTAAATTCTGTTGTTTATACCTATTTCTTTTTTTCCAGGTCAAAGAACACAATTATGATGTCAGTTGTAACTTAAAAGCATTCCTATGTACATAATTTTCATATGTGCATTTTGCAATTATTTGCAAAATGGCCGCCATATGGCTTGTGCATACCATAACTCCGATTATTCATCTATAAGTGGGCCCCTATGTGTCTCTTATCTTCACTGCCTCGAATAATTCCTGCAGTACCCGTACCTGCATTCAGGAGTAATTCACTGAAAATCTGCATAAATATGCATAAAAACTATCTTCATTCAAATTACTTATATGAATATTGTCACGATGTGACTGAGAGTACTAGTGTGATTGAATGTGTGAGACTCCTTTGTTCAGGCAAGCCATCAGGTGGGAAATGGGGACAGCAGGCGATACAGCATAGAAATTCAGAATCGGGCAAGCCAGGTGGAGAGAAGTGGTTAGTGAGAAAGGAAAGTGTCGGAAGAAAGAGGGAGGCTCAGTGGAGCCAGGGTAGAATAGCTAACTTAGCAGTTGGGAGGAAAGAATAGGTATTTAGTTAGGGGGAGATAGTTGGGATAGGGAGAATTAGTGGAAAGAAAAGGGACATAAATAGGGGAAAGCTAGTTGGAACCAGTTTAAGCACTGTAAAGGGTGGAGTTATATCAGAGGCGACAGGCAAAGTGAATTTGGAGGGAAAAATCAGTTGGATCTGAACACCAAATCAGACGTAAGTAGTTATGAAGCTGTATTAATTTGTTTTTGTAATAGTCTAGATTTGTCATTATTGTTATTTTTTTTGTATATAGAGATTTATGTTATGTTCGCTGGTTCACTATAATATGTGGATTAATTATGTTAGAGTATAGATTATGCTGTATGTCAGATTGGATGATAGTATAGATTATGCTGTATGTCAGATTGGATAATAATGTTGTATAACGATGAAATAGGATTTTGTTTTAGTTTGGTAGGAAGGCAGGAAAAGCCAGCAGGAGAATGTCATATGTGAAATGTTTAAATTTACGGCGATGATTGTGGATACAGTGTATTTTGTTTTTCTATGGTTTTATCAGGAAAATACAATCCAGGTTCTGTTGTTCATAGTTAATACTGCTGTTTGCCAAGAATCATTAACCTAACATTTAGTTAATCAATAATAACATAATTGCATAAGGAAACACTCATAATAGTTAGGTAGTTAAAGCAGTGGTATAGGGGGTTTATTTATATTCTTTTTAAATACCGCCATTATTGCAACACGACCGTTTTTATCTACAAAAAACAGTAAAAGCGGATTTGCTAACTATACATCTAATGCAATCACAGCGAAGAATGTGATGCCGCCCTCTTAATAGATGTACAGTCAACTTATGGGAGAATTAATCAAAAGAGAAAGATCCCGTGAAAAATTCATTATGTCGAAGGAAAATAAATTATGCACCATAATCTCATGAATTCTAAGCCCCTTGATTATAAAGCTGTACAGGAAGCTTCCTGCCTTTAGAATGCATGTCCAAACGCATGTAAACATGTAAACGAAACAAATTTTCAGAACCTCTTTGTGCCTACACCACACGTCAGACCATTATGTTATGTTACTCCCGCACGCACTGCGCACGGGGCTGCTTCGTGCGGCTGCGTGCAGGTTCGTGCGATCTCGCACGGGAGCGTATGGCTCCGTGCGCCCCTGTACGCGCCCGTGCGTAGTCGTGCATCTCCGTGCGGATCTGCACGCACCCGTGCAGATCCGCACGCCTGCGTGCGGATCCATACTCCCTCGCACGCTGTCGCACGGTCCCGTGCGGGTCTGGCGCACGGGCCCGTGCGGGTCGGGCGCACGGACCCGTGCGGCTTTGGGGTGCGATTTCGCACGGCCCCGTGCCGCCAGTGCTTGGTTCCCGCATGATCCCATCTCACCTCCCTGGTTCCCGCAGTGCTTACACAGTACGTGTGTATCACGTGTATACCGCGTGCGAGTCAATGCGCCATTCCCCGGCCGACAGGTTCAGCGCAAGCGTGAAATGAGACGATTCCCGACAATACAAGGCTTGTTACTTGCGCCAAGGAGCTTCAAACCCTTGCTTGCGCATTGCCAGTCAGTCGGCAAGCCGAAAAACCCCGTCTAGAATATCCAAGTTCTCGCACGGGTGACATCGAGTTGACCCCGCAGATCATGATCACTGAATTACATTTTCACATGATTTTTTTTTCTTTTTTTTTGTGGACAGGTTAAGGTTAAAACCTGAATGCAATATTGTTTAAATTTTCCAAGAGCGACATGAAAGGTCATCGACTTCGTGCATGGCTAATTCATTACCGATGTCCCGGAAATAATGGGTTCACATACTCGTCTAAATTTCCCCTAAGAGTCTTCTTTTTCATTGTAGGGCACTAACGAACGCATACCATGTAAAAGGAAAATTATTATCCAGCTATAAGATGATAACGTGATGATTAGATGGGTCAGCAGCGCGCGCCAGCTGAAATCATAAGGATATCATTCCTGTACTCGGCACGAAATCGCGAAAATATTGTACTGTCTCACATATAGAAATTGACGTGTTCCATGGATGCCCTTTGTGTGTTATGAGCGACCCCAGCGTAACTGACATGGTCAATTATAAGCGTCTACTAGCTGTGATATACTGTGCTTGTGTCTATCGGTGGGCATTATGTACAAGTAGCCTATTGCCTCTTGCTTGGCCTCTCTCTCTCTCTCTCTCTCTCTCTCTTCTCTCTCTCTCTCTCAACAAGTCATGAATTCACTTTACCCATCATGCCTAATCGAACTACGACATGATTGAGGTAACCGCGCCTTTTTATTCTCATAGTCAAAATCAAACTAATTCTTTACATAATTAAAAAAAAAACTTCATATAATTTCTCAAAATACTCAAAAGATGGCCTCAGTCAAAACTTTCTACAAAGATTGCATACGGCAATCTTTACGGCCTAAACAAGTTTGTAGAGCTATTAGTTCACCCTGTGACGATGACTTCGATTGCGTTTTGAACTTGTACCGAACTACTTTCAACACAACTATTACCTTTATAGTTCGATTGATGAACTAGTCTTTTGAATTCATAACCGACATTCGTAATCGTAAGCATACAGTAACAAAATACTGTCAATAATAGTTGGAAAATGCAAATGCTATAATAATACCGCGAAATACACGAGTAACGATCATCTTCATACATTCTAACTCCCAAGTGATGTCGCTTCGAAAATGACACATGGTTTGACTACTGCTTCCAGCAAAGAAAAGGAAAAGGAATGGGATATACTTCTGATGATAATATCACGCCGTACAAGGCATTCCACTGTATTTGGTAATGTCGGTTACGTTTTTGTGCGCTTTACGTACGGAAAATAAAAGGCAGATTGATGCTATTAAATGCTAACACAACGCATTCAAATGATTTTTTTGAAATAGACCGTGTACAATGTAATGTTTTAGTATTCGGTTTGAAACTTTAAATTTGCGAGTCCTTTATAAAGTTATATGGGTTATTACATTATCAAGCAAGAATTACAGTACTTTAAGAATTCGGATTTGCTCAGAAGATTAACAATGCTATCTTTGGCAATAGTTTGCAACAGAGACAATCCGCTTCAATAGATATACAATGTAATTCTGTTTTCATAAATAGAAAGGAAAACGTAAATAAGTCAACTTTATAACTTCAATTAGCTTTCTCACCAACTGAACTTGATTTGATCTGCCGTGCATGATATCGCTGTGTGTTCTATTAATTCTATGATATTGTTTAATTTGATATTGTTTAATTGGCACGCGTGTTTTTTTTTTATGCAGAATATTTCAGGTAAGTATAATTCATTGAAGCTAATAATGTTTGTACATATGACGTGTTCGTTGTTTTGTATTCTCATTTTTATAATATATCACGTGTCCATTATCTGATTATGACTACGAAAATATGACAACTGTTTAAATGCGGAGTATGTACTGGAACACTAATGTCTCCCACCAGTATAGACAAACTAATTTCTAGTCGTCTATCCCCGCTTGAAATGGAAATGAAATTACACAAAAAAAAAGAAAGAAAACGAAGTTCAATTTTCAGCAGATTTCAACCGTTTTGTTTAGTGCCTGATACATGTAATGGACAAAATTCTTTAGCGCATAAGCAATCACACAACTTTTGGGAATAAATGTATGTCTCAATGATTGTATCTTATGGAAGAAAACTCGTCTCCTTGTCTGAATTTTAGCTTCTTCTTTTTCAAGCTTGCGGGAAAGAAATAGTTGAACATCAATCGCAATCATAAAGAGAAGCCACATCCTTAAAAATAAACACAGGAGCACTGAGACGCACTACGAAATAAATACTGGCCTTTTATCACTATTGACAACGTATGAAAATGAAATGCTTCCTTTTGTTGGGGGGGGGGGGGTTATTGATTATTCTGAAGGTTCATAGATCTCAAAATTTATATGGTTCGCTATTAGCTTAGGTTCGTTAAGAAAAAAACAACAACAGATAAGTGCGTTCCTTTTCCGGTGGTTCCTTTACCCGAAAGTAATCAAGCAATCACTTATTTCAGTATAAGATTTGTGAATACAAAACGAAACGAGGACGGCCTTTCAAGTATTAATTCCGAATATAATTGTAAATATTTATCGGTCTATACTCAACTTCTCAAATGCAGAAAGATTGCAACTGTAAATGTGGTGTTCTGTAAAAAAGAAATAAATAAATAAAAATAGGTTTAAGCTACAAGTTAATGGTTCTTTATATACTATGGTATCACAAAAGTGACCGAGAATAAGAAGTACTATAATTTTAAATTAATATGATACAATCATAATTATAAAAAACAACATGAAGCTGTCAGGCCTATACATCAACATTTGCTTCTGATACGTATAGTGTAAATTATGTGCAGCTTTGGCAAGCGCGATAAAAGCGATAAATAATGTGGACGCAACGCCTGTAAGGGAAATGTGCCTAATATGGCGGGAATTCAGAATGTTACGGCTGTATACAGCTGCAGCAGAGCAGGCACGAAAGCAGTCGTTGATGCTCTGCAACATTACGACCATGTGCATTATTAGAGGGCTTTTAGTACACGCAAAGAACACGATCTGAAAAGACGACTATCGTTAATTAACTTCATTAACTTTCTCTACTGATGCTGTCTTTTGAATCCCCGCCTACAATGGGTTCTCAGGTTCTATTCACTCTAGTAGTCCACGGGCCAGACCAGATATTGGTACCATCTGAGGTGGCAATACCTTTTTGGTGTCATTTTGTTTGTCGGGCATAGATATGCCTATCAAGCTATGATAGGATTTCCAAATGAGTAGCTTAGTCATAGTAAATGAATTTTAAACCAATTTGGTCTCGTTGTTATATCCCTGTACTTCTGAATCGAGACCAACCGCAATACAAAGAAGAGCACTGTCTTCTGTATGTTCACAGGTGTTCTGTTGTAAACGCGGTGCGCTTAGTCTTTATTCAAGGCAGCGAAGGGAATATCCAAGGGTTATGATGTCCACGGCGCTAAGTCTAATATTCAAGACGGCGAAGGGAATATCCAAAGCTTATAATACAGTGTATATCCCTTTATCTAAAAACAACAACAACAACAAAGCAATTTCTCGTGAATTTTAGCGTATTTTTCAATTATTTATCATTTTCCGCTGAAAACGCTACGGTGAAAACGCTAATACCATGCCAATGTCGCTCTATTTCCATTCAACAATGAAAGATTATGCAAAAACAATGTACCGGTACACTACAATACATTATAATTAATAATATTGTAAATGAACAGAGTGATTTTTGTTTATAACTGATGTATTTGTTGAGAGGGTGGTATAAAAACAGTATAGATAATCCCTTTTATTAGGAACTTTAGATATGATAACGGTACATTGTTCTAGATAAAGACTAAGCGCAGCGCGTGACAGCTGTGGACATCATAACCCTTTGGATATTCCCTTCGCTGCCTTGAATAAAGACTAAGCGCACCGCGTTTTATGTGCCAGTGTATAAATGTGTTCAGAGTAAAAGAATGCAGAACCAAACATCTGTTTATAGAGCCGAATTGGCGGCTATCACGTTAGCTTTGTATTGGATTGATCAACTACCACCACTTCAAACAGGAGTAGTTATTTTGAGTGACTCACTCAGTGCCCTTGAAGCCATTCGATCTCAAAGAGAAGAAAGTTTTGTTACAGAAATTCTAAGTTTCTGTACTAATCTATACTTTAAGGGAATATTAGTGAGTTTGGAATGGATTCCTGGACACTGTGGAATAACAGGAAATGAAGTGGCAGATAAAGCAGCAAAAAAGGCTTTACAAAATGTTTCCATACAAGTGAATAACAAGTTGAATAAATATGAATTTAATAAAAAACTGAAAAGGTGTTATATGACAAAATGGCAAATTAAATGGGAGGAGACAAACTCCCCCCTGAAATATGTTCAACGAAATGTTTCTCAGACCTATTTATGCACCTTGAATGACAGAAGAGCTGAGACAATCCTACATTGCCTTAGGATGGGGAACTTAGGTTTAAATGACAATTTGTTTCATATAAACCAACATGTGTCGGGTATGTGTGAATATTGTAACGTCCCAGAAACAGTTGATCATTTTCTTATGTTCTGCCCCAGATATATTATACCCAGAGCTATGATGTTAGTTGAAACAAAAATTCATGAGAACAGCATTCAAAGCTTACTAATTTCAACTAACCCAGTATACCAAAAAGCTCTTGTGTTATATGTTAAAAGATCACAACGATTTTTCTGATAGATAAACTTTCATACATGTTATGAGTGTACATAGTTTGCACTAACTCTGCCTCGAGGTACCCTGAAGAGGCTTTTCATGCGCACCACAGCCCAAATTTGTAATTTATTAATATTGTTTGTTTGTTTTGTTTGGCTCTGTATCGGACCAATTGAGGTTCCAGTGCTGGTAAGCATCGGACTCTACTGCCTGCATATCGGAGGGGCCTAGGCCGTTTTAACGGCTGAGAATTCTGCTCGAGACAATGAGCCGGATTGGCCAGAAGATATGATATTTTAAGCAGGCAAATAGACGTACCGACAGCTGACCAAGGATACTCATTATAATATTCTTTTGAAAAAAAAAATGATAAAAGGAAAAGAAATTTATAGATAAGTGTTTGGCGTAAATATTCTAAAGAGAAAGGAAAACGCCACTAAACACAAAACAACAACAACAACAACAACATTATTGGCTTTATGACATGACAATGGTGGTTGCTGGTTGTTGGTCTCTCGTTGTTTTTCCATTTTTGTGGCTATATGGATTCATGACTGTGGATAGAATCACTCAGAGGTAAGCAATCATTCCGGGCTTCATTTGCACCCCATTTTGCACAACTAACGATTCTAGTATAGACCTATATAGAGCTAGTATAGATTTACACATAGATTTTGAATCTCCCGCCCTTTCTATTGAGTAGCGCCAATATGGCCGCCGCAAACCCCCCGGATCCATTTATGGATTCGGAAGTGGGTACTGCGACACCTGATGACGAATTTCAAACTGTTGTGTCTGATAGACAAGTCCGTCGGAAAAAGAGGAAAATACGCGAAGGAAGTGTTGATGTTGAGGACCTTGCGACAAGAGTAGACTCCTCTTCGGAGGATGACCATCATGATAAATCTATGAATGGTAATGAAAAGTTTGGTACCCCCCGATCTAAACCACCTGATCTGAGATTGTACATATGTCCAATAGACAAGAAAAGGTCCCTAAAAAACATAAGCTTGGCTACGGTAGCCAAAGCCATCCATACTTGCTGTGGATCCCCACCAGAGTTTGTTAAGTCTACGCGAAATGGCATTATGGTGAAATGTAGAAACGAGAAACAGTACAGAAAACTGATGGAACTTCAATCTATTGGTACAATACCAGTAAAGGTGCAAGATCAGATGTACACCATTAAAGGAGTAATATCTGGGATCCCCACGGAAATGTCTGAGACAGAAATTCAGATGGAATTGAAAAAGCAAAAGGTGTCTCATGTGAAAAGAATAATGAGAAAGGAACAAAAGAAAAATCAAAACAACTCAGGAAACGAGCAAATGAAGCTCACCCCGACACGCAGTGTCATACTATTTTTTGAAGCAACCACATTACCCCAAGACATTGATTTGTACTTCCAGAAATTTCTGGTCAAACAATACATACCCCCTGTACTCAGGTGCTTCCATTGTCAAAGGTTTGGGCACGCAGTTGCAAATTGTAAGGCAAAACAAAGATGTGTGAGATGCGGCGACCCGCATACCTTTGAGGAATGTCCTCAGAAAGACACTCCAAAATGCATTAATTGCGGAGAAAACCACTCGGCTGCATACAGCGGATGCCGAGAGGTGAAAAAGGCTAAAGAGATACAAAAATTGAAAGTAATGAACAATTTAACCTACGCACAGGCCACTCGCAAATGGCAAGAACATGAGCAAAGGCCGAATGTTGCAGTAGAGACACGACCCATACCTCAGCCTGCAGTGAAAGAAACTAAAGAGAGCCCTGAAGAAATGAAGCATGGTACCCCTCGGGCAAGCCAACCCGTGAGTCATACCCCACATTCAGCTGAAGTGAACAACCCCCCATCAAAAGTTACACGGTCCTTTTCGTTGATTCCCAACCAAAGCAAAAACCAAGCTCAGCCCCAGCAAAACATGCAAAAGCTACCCCAAGAAAGAGAGGGACCTGCCAAAAACAGGTTAGGTGTAAACTTTGTAGCTCAGGCTACAGACAATGAGCTCATCAACTTCATTGTTATTTTGATCATGAATCTCATGAAAGACAAATCAGAGGATGAAATTCGCCTCCTGATAAATGCAGCAGCCGGTAAACTTCTTGGACAAGACAGCTGATGTTGGGGAAACTTGTTAGTTTTATGTCGGTCTTCCTCGTTCTCCAATGGAATGCTCAGGGAATGAGTGGACACGGACAAGAATTGATACAATTTTTAAGTACAAATAAATCTGATATTGTACATTTGATATGTGTACAGGAGACATGGTTTAACAGTGATAATGTTTTGCAGATTCCAAATTATACTTGTTTGTTTAAAAATAGAACAACACAAAGTAGAGGAGGGTGTTGTTTCTATGTACATGACTCTGTATATTACGATTATAAAGGCGGCGAGTCTGAAGTTGAATTGCAAGTGATTGATATTTTTTGGGGTAAGTTTTTCCTCACTGTAGTTAATTATTATAACCCTTGCAGAGAGATACGCTGTGAGGCTGTAGATTCATTTATAAGTAAAGCTAAAGATCCTGCAAAATTATTGATTGTAGGTGATTTTAATTCTCATAACCCCCTTTGGGGTAGTGATAAACTGGATAGAAATGGTAAATTGATTGAGGAATTTGTTTTACAAAATGATCTAGTCATATTAAATGACGGATCTGGCACGAGACTTGACCCCCATTCAGGAAAAATATCTTGTTTGGATCTGTCTCTGATTTCATCTCAGTTAGCAAGTAAGTGCACTTGGAATGTTAAGCCAGACAAACTAGGCAGCGATCATTTTCCTGTTTGTATTGAGTTGTGTGTGAGAGGAAAGTCTCTCCTCCGAGAAATGAGTAATGAAAGCAATGGTTGGAATCTAAAAAATATGGATTGGCAAGAATTTTCTCAATTGTGTGAGAATGTTATGAATATAGATAATATTAACGTGGATACTAAAATGTTTTATGAGATGTTCATGTCACACATTACAGAGGTACTTGAAGATACAGTTGGAGTTAAAAGAAGAAAAAATAGACACCAAAAGTCACAGCCTTGGTGGACAAAAGAATGTTCTTTGAAAATTAAAGAAAGGAATAGATTGAAAAATAGACTCTCTAGGTGTTGGTCTGAGGAAAATTTGTACAGGTACAAAAAGAAGAAAGCAGAAACGCAGCGAACGATACGGCAGGCAAGAACCAGATTTTGGCAAGCCTTTTGTGCAAGTCTGAATCGATCCACGTCTGTTTCGGCGTTGTGGAAATTCATTAAGAGTATGAACGGTATTCCTCGGAATAAAACCCATAGCATGTCTGTGTTATATGTAGGTGAACGTATTATTGTTGATGATAAAGACAAAGCAAATGAATTTGTAAGATATTTGAAGCATACAGGGAAAGGGAATACAGAAAGTAAAATTTATAAAGAGATAGAGGAAGAATTTGATGTGATCCAGGTTCAGGAGAAGGAAGGCTTGCAACTGGCCTTAAACGAGCCTTTTGTGATGAGTGAATTGGAAAGAGTTCTGCAAGATAAAAAGGTTTCAGCACCGGGAGAAGATAAGATAGGATATGAAGTGTATAAACATTTACCAGAGTCAAAAAAGGAGATATTACTGAAATTGTGCAACCAAATATGGGATACTGGAGATATTCCAGAAGCATGCAAACACTCGATTTTGATTCCTCTCTTCAAGCAGGGTAAGGACCCACACCATTTGTGCTCTTACCGCCCGATAGCGTTGACATCATGTTTCATGAAAATAATGGAAACGCTGGTGAAAAACAGATTGCAATATTTTATAGAAAAACACGATCTGCTCGCAAATTTTCAACATGGCTTTAGAAAAGGCCGTTGCACTCTTGATAATATCGTACATTTGGAAAATGAAATAATGAAGAATTTAGAAACTGGTGTGAAGTCTCTAGCAGTGTTCATTGACCTGGAGAAGGCGTATGATACGCTCTGGACAAAAGGACTCATAGTAAAACTCAGTCATTTGGGTTTAGGAGGAAATATTTTACAGTTTATAAAGAACTTTCTATTATATCGCACTTGCCAGGTCAAAATAGGAAACGAGAAATCTGATATTTTTCATATGGAAAACGGTCTCCCGCAGGGCAGTATTTTGAGCCCTATATTGTTTAATCTAATGATTTGTGATGTACCTGTAAGCAGAACGAATAATGTTTATAATTTGTTATATGCAGATGATTGCGTTATCTGGACATCAGGAAATGATATTAGAGAAATGACTGTTCAAATTCAAACATACTTAGACGTTTTGAATGAATGGTTCACTTCACGGGGACTGAAAATATCACCTTTGAAGACCACTTCTGTTCTTTTCTGTCGTGGAAACAAAGATGAGCGCGTTCATCTATTGTTGGAGAAAAATGAGCTGAAATTTGCTCCTCAGTATAGATATTTAGGAGTGATATTTGATAGGAGGATGACTTGGAGACCACACTTACAAGACGTAGTTCTGCGATGTAAGAAAAGGTTGAATATACTGAAAGTTTTAGCTCATATAAATTTTTGTCAAAGCATACAAGAATTGTTAGGCGTATACAGATCTTTAATACGCTCCATAATAGATTATGCTTGTGAGGCTTATGATTCTGCTACTATGAGTGTCAAGAATGTTTTAAACTCCATACAATATCAGGCTTTAACTATTTGTGCAAACGCAAAAAAAGGGACAGCCCTAAGAACCCTCCAAGTGGAATTCGGAGAAATGCCCCTAGAGTTACGTCGAGAGATGCTTTCGGCTAGACTGAAAGCACGTATTGAGAGTACTCCCAATCATCCTATGAAAGAAGGGCTTAAGAATTGTTGGCAATTTGAATTTTGTAAAAACACTGCTTCAAAAGAACCTTTCGGACAAAGGACTCTAAACTCATTTGAATTTTTAGATCCATTTCATGTTGAATTGTGTGTAAAACCTCCCAACGTGCCTTTCTGGATGTGGAAGCCTCCGTGTGTATCGACACAATTAAAAGAGTGTGTGTCAAAGACTGACAACACAGCCTTCCAAAAACAGGCCTCCTTAGAAGTGATGTATAACAAATGGCAAAACTATTTACATGTATATACAGATGGCTCCAAATCACTTGAAGGCAAGGTAGCCTCTTCATTTTATGTGCCAGTGTATAAATGTGTTCAGAGTAAAAGAATGCAGAACCAAACATCTGTTTATAGAGCCGAATTGGCGGCTATCACGTTAGCTTTGTATTGGATTGATCAACTACCACCACTTCAAACAGGAGTAGTTATTTTTAGTGACTCACTCAGTGCCCTTGAAGCCATTCGATCTCAAAGAGAAGAAAGTTTTGTTACAGAAATTCTAAGTTTCTGTACTAATCTATACTTTAAGGGAATATTAGTGAGTTTGGAATGGATTCCTGGACACTGTGGAATAACAGGAAATGAAGTGGCAGATAAAGCAGCAAAAAAGGCTTTACAAAATGTTTCCATACAAGTGAATAACAAGTTGAATAAATATGAATTTGATAAAAAACTGAAAAGGTGTTATATGACAAAATGGCAAATTAAATGGGAGGAGACAAACTCCCCCCTGAAATATGTTCAACGAAATGTTTCTCAGACCTATTTATGCACCTTGAATGACAGAAGAGCTGAGACAATCCTACATCGCCTTAGGATGGGGAACTTAGGTTTAAATGACAATTTGTTTCATATAAACCAACATGTGTCGGGTATGTGTGAATATTGTAACGTCCCAGAAACAGTTGATCATTTTCTTATGTTCTGCCCCAGATATATTATACCCAGAGCTATGATGTTAGTTGAAACAAAAATTCATGAGAACAGCATTCAAAGCTTACTAATTTCAACTAACCCAGTATACCAAAAAGCTCTTGTGTTATATGTTAAAAGATCACAACGATTTTTCTGATAGATAAACTTTCATACATGTTAGGAGTGTACATAGTTTGCACTAACTCTGCCTCGAGGTACCCTGAAGAGGCTTTTCATGCGCACCACAGCCCAGAGATTGCTTACTTTATTAAAGAATGTATATGTGATTATTATATATATTTGTAATTTATTAATATTGCTTGTTTGTTTTGTTTGGCTCTGTATCGGACCAACTGAGGTTCCTGTGCTGGTAAGCATCGGACTCTACTGCCTGCATATCGGAGGGGCCTAGGCCGTTTTAACGGCTGAGAAGTCTGCTCGAGACAATGAGCCGGATTGGCCAGAAGATATATTTTAAGCAGGCAAATAGACGTACCGACAGCTGACCAAGGATACTCATTACAATATTCTTTTTGGAAAAAAAATGATAAAAGGAAAAGAAATTTATAGATAAGTGTTTGGCGTAAATATTCTAAAGAGAATGGAAAACGCCACTAAACACAAAACAACAACAACAACAACAACAGAACACCTGTGGACATACAGAACATGCAGAAGGTAGTGCTCTTCTTTGTATAGCGTTAGTTTCGATTCAGAAGTATAGGGATATAAAAACGAGACCAAATTGGTTAAAAAATCATTTATTATGACTAAGCTACTCATTTGGAAATATTATCATAGCTTGATAAGCGTATCTATGTCCGACAAACAAAATGACACCAAAAAGGTTTTGCCACCTCTAGTGGTAGGCCCTACCAACAACCCATTTTTCGGCTCTTGGCCCATAGACTATAGGTATTGGTACTTGCTAAACGCATCTCCTTTAGTTTCCATTGACAACAACATGGGAGGAGAATGGAAGCGATAAAGGCCCTCGCTAAAAGACGCTTGTTGTAATACGCATTGCGTGCCTTTCTTTCTACTGTTTCCTATTGTTTGTGAGTTAAAAACTTGCGGCAACTAAGTCACCGCAGCCGACACACAACGCTTACCGGCTCATTCATGCGGCGGCAGCGGCAAGGACACAAACGCACTTCAGTTTACATTCGGGCTGCCGTATTGGTTAGAATAGTTAATGATAGACCTGTCCTGCGATTGGGTCATTATCTTACACATCCAAGCTATCGCCGTATACGGTAGTGCGTGCGATTGAGCGTAAACGCCGTCGCTAAGCAGGACTGTTGTATTGTTTCGTCCCGTGAAAGAAACAGGTTGTTAGCTTGAACATAGCCCGAACTTATTATTATTATTATTGGCCTTTTAAATAGCTCAATTTCATATCGAAACTCCGAGCTAAAACGGTGCAGTATTGATGGTAACGCGTAAACAAGGAAATGTGCTAAAGTGCCGAAAACTGTAACTACGACCAGCAGCCTCATACGCATCTACGCTGCCCCATACGCATCTATGCTATGCGTGTGGGGCTGCCGGTCGCAGTTACGAAAACTGGCACCCTACCTGTATATACCTCAACAGCGTAAGTCAAATCATTTTGACTGAGCGAGGATGACAATAAATGTGAGTAATTAAAAAAAAATGTATATATATATATATAAGTAATGTATATGGTTGGAAATAAAAGAAATGTGGATATAATGATAGAATTTAATTTTTTTTAAATGAATATTAATAATTGAATCATAGGGAAATATAGATATTATATAGTCTGGCAAAAATAGTCAAAATTATGACTAATTGCCATTAAATCTAAAACAACAACAACAACAACAACCCATCATTCTTTCTTAACCCGTTGGTGTCCCGAGTATACTCGGGCTAACGTTTTCCAGGCTGTGGACTAGACCCGAGTATACTCGGGCTGAGCGAGTGAAATGAAAACGCATTTTTAAACTTAGAATTTCACCAACAATTATGCCTATGTTAAAAATGAATTATATTTTGTGGGACTACATACATCAAAGTTGCCATCTGTGTACATTTTGTGATGATTGGTCATACATCATGTCTATAAACAAGCAAAACATCGGCAAACATGAGTGAAATTTTCACGACATTCAGACCTTTGCAACGGTTAGGAAACTGACCAATGACGAGCAACCATCCGCACGCTCTCGCGATCTCATTTGCATCGTTATGCAAATTGCCACACTCGAGTGAAAAGCGGGCGTGCGGCGGTCAAGAGCATTGTGTGCACGCACCTACCTTACTAGCACACATTTAAATGATAAAGAATTGTGGCATACTACGTCGTATATATCAGTAATGTTACGGATTTTCTATGAAAGCCATCTCAGCACGGCAACCTGCTTACCATACTGGCATGAAATGTTGGCCTTCTTCTGCTGCCGAGTCCTGGGATTTACCAAAACTCGGCAAATTGAATAAAGTCAAAAGTAAAATCTTTAGCGTGTCCCTGCATGTTGTGTTGATGTTTTTGTTTTTGTGTGTTATCATGACAGCAATGTTACTTATAGTTGTTTGAAGGGTTTTACCGTCATGAATAATATTCTGATTATGTTATAAAATCGTTAAAAAAAGACAACTTGGCCCGGAACAAACCTAGTACAGGATGTATGGCATACAAACAACGCAGTCGATTGTGCTACTTCATCGAAGTCGTATATTCATCATGGCGTAACACAGCGTCACATGTGCACTTGTTTTGGGCGAAAATATTTTGAATAGACCTGCTGGCAATTTGAGTATCAGGTTACATTGTATCTTTATGAATAGACTGGATGCAGATACAAAAACATTCCTAGATAGACCCTCTCTTTGACGCAATCTAAAAGGGCAGGGGATTAAGAGCATAATAGAGAAGGTCATAGGTCGATTACTGGCAGTCTCTTTTTTTTTTTCTGTACCGGTCCATATAGAATGGATGTTAGCGATGTGCTTCGGATGTATTACGTAACCATAACTTTATGGTTGTTGGGAATCGAATGCGCAAATTCTCATGTGCATGTTCCAAACATTTATCTATTATAGAAATTAAAATACAACGTAATACGCTGCAATAAAGCGAATAAACAAGACACATCGCACAAATTTTCTCTCATACGCTTATAGCATTTGGAGAAGTTGTCTATGAAAATAACGATCGGTATTTGATATCTTCAACAGTTAAAAAAGCATATTAGATAAAATTATATCCCATATTACGTTGAAAGTGACAATAGTGATTTCGTCTGTGTAGTCTGTTTCTATATTTTTTTATGAATTCTTTATAATAATATGCTTCTTTTCAGCCGCAGTCGCTCGATAAATTATTCAAAATGTTTAGAAATCTGGGTCTTTTAGTTCATTTGTTTCGTGAGTTCATAAGTCTAAATGATTTTGCAATCATTGAGTTGCAAGGATATTAGCCATACGCGAGTGGTTGTAGTTCAATCCATTTTCAGACAATCGGATGTGACAACTTATGCCAAAAAAGAAGAAGAAAGTATCTATTTTTTATTCAAATTTGTAGAAAGCGGTCAAAATTTGCAAAGCGCTTATTCAATTCTGCGAAAGACCGAGATGTGATTATGGAGCCCTTGTGTAACACTCGACTTCTTGGGAGTAAGGTATTTCGAGCAGTAAAAGTACGAAATTAACTTCTTTTTAACTGATGTAAATAATGTTTTATTGCTATTACTAAAGTGGTTTAAGCACTTATTGTGCATGTGTCTTCTCTCTATCTCTGAATTTAGGTACATGTTTTCATTCGAATTATATAGAGTTCATGAAATCGCGTTGCCGCATTTTCATATTCATAAACGATTGCAGCAAATGCTTGTTTGCTTTATACATTATGCATAGTGAATGAGAAAAGTACTTTATTTTCTGTCTTTTATCGGGGGATGATTGATACACACAATGAAATAAATATTGATTTACACTCTTGACAGAAGAGAAGATAATTTCATGGGAAGTAGCCGTTTGCTATGAGAGATCGCAGAATGTCGGGAGAAATGTTTTAATTTCAACAAACATGTTGTCTTTTCGTTATTTTCTGAAGTGTTGTATCGATGTTAAGCCTTTAAGCCTGTGTGGCACGTGTTCACCATTCTTCAATGGTCATGCCGACTTCTTCATCTTCCAGGTGGCAATCCTTTTGTTGCTAAATTGAGTGAACTCCTCTGACGAACTCGGAAATGCTCACCTGCGACTCTGTTTGAAAAAAAAACAACAACCAAAAAACCACTCTCTCATATAGAGACGAAAGTAAGTTCTCGATTGGCATTCTAATAGTCCATGGGCCAGGCCAGATATTGGTACCACCTGAAGTGGAAAAACCTTTTTGGTGTCATTTTGTTTGTCGGGCATAGATATGCTTGTCAAGCTATGATAGCATTTCCAAATGAGTAGCTTAGTCATAATAAATGAATTTTTAACCAATTTGGTCTCGTTGTTATATCCCTATACTTCTGAATCGAAACTAACCTCTATAGAAAGAGGAGCGCTGTTTTCTGTATGTTCCGCAGCTCTATGGTATCTTCACAGGTATTCTGTTGTAAACGCGGTGCGCTTAGTCTTTATTCTAGACGGCGAAGGGAATATCCAAAGCTTATGATACAGTGTATATCCTTTTATCTGAAAACAACAACAACCAAAAAAAAAAAGATTCCTCTTGAATTTTACCGTATTTTGCAATTATTTATCATTTTCCGGCAAAAACGCTAGTGTGAAAACGCTAACACCACGCCGATGTCGCTTTATTTTCATCCAACAAAAAAGGATAATGCAAAAACAATGTACCGGTACACTACAATACATTATAATGAATAATATTGTAAATAAACAGAGTGATTTTTGTTTAAAATTGATTTATTTGTTTAGAGGGTAGTATAAAAATAGTATAGATGATCCCTTTTATGAGGAACTTTAGATATGATAACGGTACATTGGTCCAGATAAAGACTAAGCGCACCGCGTGACACCTGTGGACATCATAACCCTTTGGATATTCCCTTCGCTGCCTTGAATGAAGACTAAGCGCATCGCGTTTACAACAGAACACCTGTGGACATACGGAAGACAGTGCTCTTCTTTGTATAGCGGTTAGTTTCGATTCAGAAGTATAGGGATATAAAAACGAGACCAAATTGGTTTTAAAAAATCATTTTTTTTAATGACTAAGCTACTCATTTGGAAATGCTATCATAGCTTGATAAGCATATCTCTGCCCGACAAACAAACTGACACCAAAAAGGTTTTGCCACCTCAGGTGGTACCAACAACCCATTTTCGGGTCTTGGCCCATGGACTATAAATTGAAGTGTGTTCATGCTACATTTGAAGAGATAGCATATAGCGAAGGGAAAACAAACCTGAATGGCCATCTTTAGGAAGCTATTTTTTGTTGGCGATTATGAATTACTTAACTATGAAATTGAAAGAAAAACATACAGAAAAACGACTGCAAAATCTTTGCATAATGTGCCATTATTTATAATCAAGTTTCCATTACTTTTCTTTTATGATACATTTCCTTCGATTAGTGCTCCTTTATTCTTTCCCATTACATTTCATCACTTTCCTTTCTAGCTATCCACTTCATTCCCGCCTACAAACGTATACAGATATTTTGCCCGTATATACAATCTAAACAGATATTGCCATAACATAGATAGGCAAACCTGACCGGATGTAACATTACATTTCGATTGCTAAAGTGTGATCGGATTACCATCCATCAAAAAGAATCTAGAAGACCATCATATTTCTCCCCCCCCCCTCTTTGATCTCTCGCCCTCTCTTTCCAGTTATCCAATTCTTTGATTGAATAGTATCATTAGTGAAGATCACTTCTCGATGATGCTTTGCCTGTATTATATATATATATATATATATATATATATATATATATATATATATAATACATTCATCAAACAACATTTAGAAGACCAGCCTATTTTCCTCCCTCTCCCTTTCAATCTTTCTTCTCATCGCATAGATTCCAGTATTTCGCCTGAAGACCGGAAGACCTCATAAATGTTCTATCAAATATACAAATTCCACAAAACAATAGTCTTTCCGGTTAGTGATGAGTTTTCATCATAATCATATTATAACAAATAACTTCTGTCTTATCACTATGTGAAATCTTATTTCATGTGATTCGTAATGAGCAATACTTCTTGGCAGTAGAGTTTAAGTCAATTATAACATTGTACATAAAATTGGCAGCATTTAACCCCCTACTGTTGAATCACAAATTTGCTCGTTGATCTCTTTTATTTATCCCATGGAAACCTTAAGTCATATCTGTAGGCAGACATAATGGATAATTCCAGAAAGCAAACTTCTTATACAAAAAAAAAAGAAACTTCTGTGTGGATGGCAGGTACCGCAATAGCATGGATTTTTCAGATTTAGTTATCATAAGTTGTCAAAGAAAGCAAGAAAGATGCAATGATTTATTTGAATATTGAAAATCCCATCAGGCTCTTGTCAACATTATGAAAGGGATAATTGCTGAAACAAAACCGAGAAATAAACTCAAATGAAAGATTGGTCTGCGAAACTCAACTTCGATGCTGCTTGAAGTTTTTTTTTTCCTTTCTCTCATACTTATGAATGACAGTCTGATTATGTCATTTAAAGATCGTTCAAATAATCTACTTGGCCAACAAACCAAATGGAGGAACCCTGTATAGCATTCATACAACGCAAGAGCCGATATTGCTACTATGGGGTCCTATATATTCATCATGGTGAAACACAGCCTAACATATGCGAATGTTTTGCGTAAGAATACTTTGAATAGACCAGGTGGCCAGAGTATTAGGTTACATTGTACCTCATTGAATAGACAGGATGTTGATACAAAGACATTCCTGGACGCGCTCGTAGAAAAGTCGGGGATTATGAGCATAATAGAGAAGTTCAAAGGCCGATTACAGACGGTCTCTTTTTTTCTGCACCGGTCCATAGAATGCATTAGCCTTCGTAGAAAGCGCTCCAAATTTGCGAAGGGTGATTCAATTTTGCGAGAGATGGACCTGTGATAACCCATCGCTTCAATTGAACACTTTGTTTAGGAGCAAGGTATTTCGGGCAATAAAAGCATGAAATGTTCTTGTCTTATCTCATGTGTATCGATGTAATCAAATGTTGTCATGCTGCTATTGAAGTGGTTTATTCACTTATCGTGCCAGTGTAACATATACATATATACATATATATATATATATATGTAACATATATATATATATATATATATATATATATAAGCATATATCTGCATTTAGGTAAGACTACATTTTTTCATTCCATTAGACTTCGCGAACTCATGCACATTGCAGCATTTTCATATTCATAAACGATTGCAGCAAATGCTCATTTCCTTTATACATTATGCTTATTGAATGAGATTAGTTCTTCATTTCTTTCTTGTCTTTTATCGGGGGATGACTGGTACTGTATAAACAATAAAACAAATATTGATTTACACTCATGACATAAGAGAAGAACAATTCAGCAAAATTAGCCGTCTGTTATGAGAGATTGAAGAATGCCAGGAGAAATGTTGTTTATTTCAACAAAAATATTGTCTTTTCCTTATTTTCTCAAGAGATGTAATAATTTTAGGCCTTCAAGCCTGTGTGGCTTGTGCTTGTCATACTTCTATGATCATGTCGGCTTCTTCTACAGCTGCTGGAGTATACGCGATGGCCAGCCTTTTTTTTTTTTTTTTTTTTTGTTGTTGTTGTTGTTGTTGTTGCTAAATTGAATGAACTTCTGCGTCGAATTCGGGAATGGTCACGTGCGACCCTGTTTGAAAAGACGCTCTCTCACATGGAGACGAATTTGAATTGTCTATGGACATTCTAATTTGAATACGTTTTTTGAAGTGATAGGATATAGTGAGAGGAAACTGAGATTGAATTATGAACATATTCATGGTGCTATCTTTTTTTTCTTTTATTTTGTCGACGAGTTTGAATTACATAACTGTAAAATTAGAAAACAAACGTACACACACACACACACACAGAAAAAAATGACTATGAAATCTTCGCATAATGTTAAACCATTTTGAACACTGGAATATGCCATTTTCTCTTCCTTTGTAATACATTTGCCTCGATTCGTGCTCCTTCATTTTTATCTTATTGCATCACATTACTTTCCTTTCCAGCTATCCACTATGTCTTCTTCATTCTCATCATCTTCAATTAGTCGTCTAGATTGAATATCCTCATCGATGGTGGCGATCACTAGTCTTATCCAAGATACTTTGCCCGTATTATTATGTATAATCTAATAAGATATCACCATAACACAGATTATAGGCAAACCTTATAGCCGTGTATGATATTTCATTTCGTTTGCAAAAGTGTGTTCAGATTACCATTCATCGAACAAAATTTAGAAGACCAGTCTATTTTATTTTTCTCTCTCTATCTCTCAATCTTTCTTCTTATCGCATAGACTCTGATGTTTCATACGCAGACCGGAAGAGCTTATAAATGTTCTGTCAACTGACTTGAACATGTGTTTTATAAAATTATATAGTTGTAAGTGAATATATATATATATATATATATATATATATATATTCTCCTCCCTTTCCCATGTCTCTCTCTCTCTCTCTCTCTCTCTCACACACACATAGACAAAACAATAATCTATCCCGTTTGCTGATGACTTTTATCATATATATCATATCACTGTGTAAGATTTAATCTCACTTGATGTGTAGTGAACAATATCTCATCCCGACATTACGGTATATATAGGGTTGTAAGTAAATCGTGATTGCACATAAACTTTGCAACATTAAGCCCGACAGGAAACCTACAAAAATGCGCTCGTTGATCTCCTTTATTGATCCCATGGATAAATGGATAAATTCAAAAAGAAAACGTCTCTAGATCTATACAAAAAAAATTAAAAAAAATAGATAAATAAATAAATAAATCGTGGATTTCACAGTTTTAGTCATCATTAGTTTCAAAGATTGCGAGAAAGGTGCAATGATTTATTTGAATATTGAATATCTCATCAGGCTTTTGGCAACATTATAACAATTGTTGAAACAAAACCGAGAAACCAACTCATACCCCTTTCAGGTAATCGTGGATGCGGATAATAGGAGCAATAAGTCGTAAAATTTTGATTACATGAACGGGAGAGGAGTAAAAAAGTGGGCATTATTTTGATGCTGCTATTATGCGCATTATTGCAGCGTGAGGAGTTGATCGAGAATACATGAACGCGTTTTACGACTTATGCGCACTAACATTCCACAGTTCGGTCAAAGGTCACTCGATTTCCCGCACAACCGCTGATTGCTGAGCTTGAGCGAGAGCTGTGCGTACACGAGAGTATATATCACCGGAAACATTACGTCATTATAGAGGCGTGCGCAGTAACCATGACAAATACTCCCGTCTTTCGCACCGTTATATGAACGGGCGCTCGTAAAAGTAGTGCGCACTTCATGGGATATATGAACGCAATTTTGATTACTTCATCCGCATTATTTGGATGCGGATAATTGAACCGCGATTACCTGAAAGGGGTATCAAATGGAAGATTAGTTCGCGAAACTCAACTTCGATGTTGCTTGAAGTTTTTTTTTTTTTTTTCTGTCATACTTATGAATGACAGCCTGCTTATAAGATCGTTAAAAGAATCTACTTGGCCAACGAACCAAATGGAGGATCCCTGTATAGCATTCATACAACGCAAGAGCCGATATTGCTACTATGGGGTCCTATAAATATTCATCATGGTGAAACACAGCCTAATTACGCGCGTGTATTACGCAAGAATACTTTGAATAGACCAGGTGGCCAGAGTATCAGGTTACATTGTACCTCCATGAATAATCAGAATGTTGATACGAAAACATCCCTGGACGCGCTCGTAGCCGCCATCTGAAAAGTCGGGGATTATGAGCATAATAGAGATGTTCAAAGGCCGATTACAGACAGCCAGTTTTTTCTGCACCGGTCCATCGAATACATTATAATGAGGTGCTTCGTATGTATTATGTAACCTTTTTACGGACCCCAATGATTTAATGGTTGTTGGGAATCGAATGTGCAAGTTCTCATGTGGTTGTTACCAACATTTACCATAGCATTTATACTTCGACAATGACATACGCTGCAATAAAGCGAGAAACAAGACATATGGCAGAAGTTTTTTGTTCTTTTCTATCTCTTTCTCTCATACGCTTAGCATTCACGGGAAATTGTATATAGAAATTACGATGTTTGATATTTTGATGCTTGCAGCATTTTCAAAGAAACCTTGGGATAACTAGACCGGTGGTGTAATGTAAAACATTTTCTTGAGTAAAGAAACGATTCAATCAATATCTACAGTTGTATATATATTTATGTATTTTTTTATGTATGTATATATATTATATATATATATATATATATATATATATATATATAAATGTATATTTATATTTATTAATCTATGTATATATATATATATACATACATACATATGTATAATGCCCGTGTTTTGTTTCACGCACGACAGCTAACAGCGCACTTGCTCCTATGTGGTCGTAGCCTTCTTGTGGGTAAGGGGATGTAGGGAGCGTTCACTCAACAAAACAAAAAAAAAAAAAAGGGGGGGGGGGTCAGTTCGTTCCTTGATTCTCATTTCAGGTAGACTAATGATTTTATCACAACATTTGGCTGGAGTATGACCTCAGTACTGTATCGATACAAAAGACATTTCTAGAAGCGTGGTCGCGGATGATGGCTTTCAGAGGTGTAATTCGCCTTTTATGTGTGGCACAATGCGTTCTTTTAGTGAGGGCTACGTTATATTAATTAGTGGCGGAGTCAAGTCAAGAGCTAGAATAATGTTTTTCAGATGCCGATAGCCCAAAACAGTTTTGATTATCGTAACAATCTCCCGAGGTTGTTCTTCATGGATTAGTTCCCCCGTCAGCGCAATGGAACAATGCATGGTTAATAATAATCCGATACACCGGATGCGAGGTACAAGTTGTATGACAAAGAAGTATAAATATGACATGATTGTGCTTCATCATCAGAAAGTGCCAAACTAGGCTGAAAACAAAACCACACCATACATAACACTATTCAATGCATCGATCGGCAAATCGTTCCAACCGCCATGATGGATGTGTAGCGGTTTCCTATATCTGTGTATCATAATGTCTGGCATTCTGGCTGTTGTAAATTACGCTGTCAGGCGACCCCAGTATTTTGTCAACATCCACGCGAACTTTCCTTGTGCGCCGGCACACGACAGGTGCGCACTACATCATTCTCCGCCTTTGTCATCGTGCCGAGGTACGCGTATTTCACATTCCAACAGTAGTCGGATTTTCATAAACACACCCCTTGTTTCGCTGTCACGGAAACAAGCTACCAATTAGTGGCGAGCTGCACATCTTCATCAACCAATTACCACTTCCAAAGCTCCCGTCCGTGACACCCTTTCTCCGACCACGCTGTTTCATTTTCCACGCTTCCTCATTTCACGATTAGCTTTCATCCTGAGAGCACGTTCTAATCGTTGGATTCACTCACGTCCGTATATCACGTCCGTACATTACATTACTTTCCACGTCTTTCCTCGCGGACGATACCTCGCGCCGTGGACTGTCACTTCTTACGGATTTATATACTCAATACGGAATATTACACTTCCTCGGATTTTATACCTCGCGATATTCGCTCCTTTTTGTATCGCAACTCGCCCTTTCTTCAGGCTCTACACTCCAACCTGGGGATTTTCTACATAGCTGCATTCAACGCGATTCGCGTCGTTACATCGCTGCATCGGTCCTGCTAGCGTGCTGTCAGTTGTGTGCAGACTCTATCAGGGACCTCGCAGTTCTTCTATCCAGCGCTCCAGCGGTGGATTCTACCCTCGCTTGTGCTAGCCGCGGCACCCGGAGGCTACTCCATGCTGTCGCTGGATCCTTTGTACATATCATGATATTTATATGGGACACTGTCGTCTCCGGACACCCAAAGTGCATTCGGAGTTAGTCCATATTATTTAATATCAGTTCGGGAAGTGCAATACCCATTACAAGGACACTGTTCACCTCTACTGGTGCCCTGGTGCTTTCTACAGTCCATACACTACTGTCATACGGTCGGCCACCATTCCTGCTGGTGGTGCCTTCAGCCCCGTTGTCCTGTTTGCCATTCGGTGAGTTGTTAGGTATTACAATATAGGCCCGTACCATAATACCTACATTGGTGACCCCGACGCGATTGTTTAGGGCCGACTTCACGTCTTCTCATCCTCCTCCCTTCACTTCTACAATGGCCGACGGCGACGAGGGTAACGCCACCCCGGCTGCCGCGACATCCACGCCAGCGGTCACGGCGGTTAGCCTCAAGCTCCCTCCCTTCTGGCCGAACGATCCGGCCCTCTGGTTTGCACAGGTGTAAGCGCAATTCATCACCAGGAGTATTACTACCCAGCAGACGCGCTTCGCGTATGTAATCTCCTCCCTGCAGCCGGAGATAGCCCAGGAAGTGAGAGAATTCATAATCTCCCCTCCCACCACCGACGCATATGACAAGGTGAAGGCCGAGCTCATAAAGCGGACGACCGTATCGGAGCAGCGGCGGCTCCACCAGTTACTCACAGCGGAGGAGTTGGGCGACCGCAAACCTTCACAACTCCTTCGTCGTATGAAGCAGCTGCTCGGCGACGCGACCCTAGAAGACAGCATCTTGAAACAGCTGTTCCTGCAGCGCTTACCACGCAACGTCCAACAGATCTTGGCCTCCACATCCACGGAAGTCTCTATCGAACAGGTCGCTGAACTGGCGGACAAAATCATAGAGGTCGCCACGCCACTATCGGTCGCTACAGTGACAGCTCCGCCGTCCATGCCCCAGTCTTTCCCCGTTCCGTCGGCTACTCTCCCACCGACGACTCCCAGTCCCCCGGCGGCAGATCCCGTAGCGCACCTCACAGCACAGGTCGCCATGCTGACGACACAGGTGTACGCGATAGCCTCCCGTCTCGACGAGCGTGGGCGCCAGCGGTCCCGAGGCGGCAACCGCGGCCGTGGAAGCGGGTCGCGTGGTTCTTCACGGAAGCGAGCCGACTCCAAACAGCGCCACGCCGGTAGTGAGTGTTACTACCACTGGAAGTTCGGCGATGACGCCCAGCAGTGTCGCTCACCCTGTTCGCGCTCTTATCATAATAAGATAATGTATATTCATGAGAAGTGCAAATAACGAAGGATGAAATGAATTCAGCATGGGAAGTTATAAGTCAACTAATCAAGCAAAACAAAAATGAATGAAAAAAATATGAATAAAGATAGAATGCCAAATGCCAAATTCCGTTGGGGCTCGAAATAAGAATTGAGTGCAGTAAGAGCTGAGTCGTACGTCGTTCCCCCTTCCAACGTCGAAAAGAGTTGCTGTACATCGGGGCCAACACAATGAAGTAGAGTTGCTCGTTTTGCTGCATCATCCGTGATGCCTGATGCAACGAGAAAATAGTCAAAAGATGTCTTCCATACAGCCCATGAATTCGAGGCATTGGCTGAGTGCATGTCAAATGGTGCAGGCTGGGTGAAAATCCTCGTCGCCATTTTTATGTACTATCTACATTAGCCGGGTTCACACGTACAAAATAGCGGGATGACGATCGCGATGCTCATCCAGAGTTTTTTTGCGAGCGTCCACACGTACCAAATTAGCGGGATAGCGATCGCGATCGGTATCCCGCTAATTTGGCGAGCGTCCACACGTACCGAATTATCCCGCTAATTGCCGATAGAGATAACAGCAAAGTCTGCAAACTGGGTCACACAGCGCCCTTCTCTATCACTGCCTGCGCGCACTTACCTTTGTCCATTGTCTTTTACGCGTCAGTTGTGTGGTTCGCGCGCTGTTGTTATTGTTCTCCAAAGAGGTGAAGGACCTCTTCGCAGAGGCCTCGCTGTTGTGATGTGCGCATTGCATGATGGGATATAAAAACTCGAGATTCTAATCCCGACCGTTCACACGTACCAGCGCGGGGCAAATTATCCCGCTAATTGACGAACCAGCGCAAGATTTCTTGGGATTAGCATCGCGATGCTTATCCCGCTAATTTTCGGGTTTTTTCTGTCCACACGTGCAAAAAACTCGGGATGACGATCGCGATGCAAATCTCGAGATTTGTATCCCGCTAATTGGTGTACGTGTGAACCCGGCTATTGAGAGTGAGACTGGATAAAACAATCATGACTGCCCTGTTTGGAGTCTAAGGTGCAAGTACTTTATTCTCCACTAGCTACAACACATATACACTGTACAACGATTGGTTACATAGTCAAACCTTGGGTGGCATGAGGAGGGAATGTGGAATGGGGATGGAATGACCATATGGAGGATTTTTATGTCGAGAGTAATGAATCATGGTGGTGGCTGGAGAAAGGAATGTCAGGATGACCGTGAGAAGGACAGGATAGAGTGACCAAAGAAGTGATGATGGAATGAAAACATGTGATGGTACAATAGTCTCATAGTTCAACGATATGTACAGAATTTACAACACAATATCCAAACACAATACACGTGTATTATTATGACTCCCACTTTCTGGCACTAAATTGTACTTTTTTTTTATTTTTGGGGGCTTGAAGCCCGCAGGTATACTCATACGTCTTTGATTCCAGGATTATATCTGTATCATATTTCTCCGTTGTTTGCTGCAAATATTTTTCTGTATCAACGCCTAAGAGCTCCTTGATATAAACACTGCAAATATTTTTCTGTATATGCAAATATTTTTCTGTATCAACGCCTTAGAGCTCCTTGATATAAACACTGTATATATATTTTTTTTCTTCTTCTTCTTCTTTCTTTCGAAACAATGATACATTTATAGTAATTTTATCTATTTTGTAAAAAAACATATCATTGTGTGTGTGCTCTATTTAAATACTGTACATTATTTTGGGTTGAACGATGATATGGGTGTGTCTGTGCGTGGTTGGAGGTGTGTGTATGTGGTTGAGTGTGTGCACGTGGATGAGTTAGTGTGCGGTACACGCGCGCGTGTATTGTGTAGTTATTTGAGTTTGTCTGAAGAATATGAGGTATTCATCAATATCATATGAGCTCCCTCGTGGAGACGTAATGAGCTCCTTTATGGAGACAATATGAGCTCCCTCGTGGAGACTTTATGAGCTCCCTCGAGGAGACTTGGTATGCATTTAATATTCTTGTTTATATCTCTTTAAGATCTATAATGTTTGTTTTATGTTATAAGTGCTGTCTGAGGCAAATTATTTGTATAGGGCCCCATTTCTCTCTCTCTCTCTTCTTTCGATCTTTAAAATAACAACAACAGTATGTAAAAAAAAATATTAAATTTAAACTCTCATGTTGAATCAGTCCCGAGTATACTCCTCCTTTTCTATTCTAATATTAAAAAATTGCTTCATGCCAGTTCCCGTATCCATTCATGACACTGAAATGTTACAAATAAAAAAAATGCAAGAGCTTTAATGATGATTTAGTAAATGAAAAATGGAGTGTCGTTTATAAAGAAAAAAATAACAGAGCATATAGGAAATGTATTGCTATACACTACCACGATAAGGATCTATCTTTGGTGAAAACTATATGCCGTGTTAAAAAAAAAAAATCAAAATCTACATTAAGCCCTTTATAGCCCCTTTTACACTTTCAAGGATTGCTTCACGGATGACTACGGATCGTCATCCGTGGTGTTCCGGCATGCAAATTGTCGATTGTCCTCTCAATGCCGGTGTGAATACGATCACAACTGGGTGTCTACAAGTCTACAATGTATAGGTCTATTAACAGTAAGAGGAGTTGATGGCTGTCTACTGATGAGGGAAGATGTGAGCAAATTTCATGGACTTTCTGAGCTTGTATTGGCAAAATACACGAATTTCTCATCCCGGATGGAGCCGATGCTAATACGGACGTCCCGATGTCTTCACGGAGGCAACACGGAGTAGCCAGTGCCTACAAGGAAGGAATACGGATGCAACACGGAGTAGACGGTGCCAACAAGGAAGATTTCGTATTGATTTTCTTACGTGATGTCCGGGATGAAAAATTAAGCAAGCTTAATTTTTTCCACGGACGTGCCGGATGATCAAGGATAATGCCGGATGACTTCACGGAGTCAACACGGTCATGCCGGAAACAGTACGGATGATCCCAGATCGACGATCTGTGGTAATCCGTGATGCGATCCGTGAAAGTGTAAAAGGGACTGCTCGCGAGTAACGCTACGACTTTAAATTCAGTCGAGACCCGTATATTGATAAAAATAAATCTTAACAATATCGAAATAATCTTATCATAATAAGATAATGTATATTCATGAGAAGTGCAAATAACGAAGGATGAAATGAATTCAGCATGGGAAGTTATAAGTCAACTAATCAAGCAAAACAAAAATGAATGAAAAAATATGAATAAAGATAGAATGAACACATCTCTCTTCAATTGCAGATGCGCTTAACTCTTTTTAACCCAACGAACCTGATTTTGTTTCAAAGGTGCATTGTGATAATTTTAGTTTTTTCTGAATTTTAGTCAAACCGTAAATACTGTAAAATCCTCTCAAACTAAAACTTATGAACGGGATAATTATAATTAGTTTAGTATGAAGTTATTCAAGCAGATACTTTATCAATATCACATCCTTTAGACGGTCTGTTAGAATATATACAGTAGATCTTTATTGCAGGGATTGTGCTCAATATGGAGGGCAAAAGCGATACCAATATGGATCTAAACAGCTGTCTTTGCCATATCCCATTATTTGAAAGACATTTCAAATGTCTTTTATGAAAAGATTACATTTATAAAACAAAACAAAACAAAACATGACAGTACAAGCCCCTTTTTAATACCAATCTTACTTTGGTTTATTCCGAAAATTTTGACTGATCTTGCCATGGTACAGTTAATAAAGTTACAAAACAACACTGACAAAAAAAGCAAGTTAGTGTTTCAATATTCATTATATGGATTTAAGAAAGGGCTTACCTTACACACATTACATTCTCCTTTACAAATTAGATAAATCAAGGTAAACGAGGTCAATGTCTATTTTGTCTGCAATCAATCAATAAAAGCATAAAGTGACCATGCCTTGTAAATAAAACTACGTGTCAGGTGTAAATAAATTCATGTAGGCCTATGGGTACGGTTCTTACACTTACCAAGAATGCTCCACTTCCAGGTCCAATCTTGCTGATTCACCCGTATGTCTCTATCCTAAAGATAAATTTAGACATGAAATCACAACTTTTAGTCTGTTCAGCCTGTAGGAAGGTGCAAACACAAATGAGATTGAGTGTGGTGTTACTTTGTAGACCCAAACAGAATATCGCGACTTCGGTTAAGGACATCGAGATGTATGACGAAGCACTCACAAACTGGTCGGGCGATTCAAGCAGCTATCAGTGGAGTGTCTATGTGTGACGTCACTATTTCATTGTGTCCCTTTAGAGTTATATAGGGGCGGGGTTTTCCCACATTTTGAGTCCTATATGCGAATATCAGAAAATCAAATCCCATAACGTAATATCGTCTCGAATAGCAAGGTGTTCTTTCGACTTTTAATTTGATGAATTCACTGGAAAGGGAACGATAATATATCTTTATGAAGAAAAGTAAAAAAAAAAATCACATTAAAGATCTTTCTTGGTAGACCTAGGAATGTTTTATCTTCCTGATATGTCCAGACCTCCCAACCTTTCTGACTAAAATAAAGGGATGATTTGGCTCAAAAGTAGGAGAGAAAGAGTAGTTTCCATGGGAGTGTGTATAAGTAAAATTATCCAGAAAAATAGGAAACTCCTGTTGTGACAAGAGCTGGGAATGGCATAAATCAAATTCTTTCCTCCAGATTCAGTAAGGTTGGGGGGGGGGGGGTCTGTATGTTCTATTTGAGCATAAGTCAGAGAGAAAATGATTCGGGGGAGGGGATAACACTCCATGGACCAGATACAGAGTAAACGCCATGAAAGCATGTGTAGAATACCTCTCAAGTCTGCAATCATTCATGGATATCCATCTATTAAGAATAATTGTATAAAATTATTTACATACAATATCTTTATTGCTTGTAACAGGAAGTTCTTTAAACACCTGTGTCTTAGATTATAATTATTACCTCTGTCACTCCCTGCGTCTTCTTTAGTCAATGTTGACTCGATCTCAATTCTTGGTAATGCAGTCAGTCATCGTCTATATACAGAAATGTATCTGTACTGAAGGAAAAATGTACTGACCCTGGGCATATCGTTCAGTTTGCTTACAAGGTACTGTCGAAAAATACCCCATTCATCTTTGCAACATTCATCTACGTCTATATGACTCTAGTAACATGATTATGTATAACTTTTCTGGGTGAAGAAAGGGAATTCTATCACATCACAGTGCTGAAGGAAATAAAGTATGAGGTTTTCAAGTACTTTGAATAATCAACTGCTTGTTATAATGAAATAATGACAATAACGTGAGTGATAAGGGTCGGATCAACAATGACGATTGCTGTAATAGCATGAGAGTTAACGTTCACAAAGAATATGAACCGTGCAAATGTGTGTACTTGATTGATGTCTGAAGAAAAGAAAAACAAGGGTAATCCAAGCAATTGCAACATACACATGTATGTACTGTTATATAAAAAGCATAAGGAGAGAGAGACATTGAAAGAGAGTACAGTGTACGTTTCGGCATGTTTGTCAACTGCACGCATTGCAATGACTGAGGGGAAGTACGCAGTAAACAGAGCATTTACAGCAACCTATTAGTGACGAGTGGCAGACTTGGGGCGTTCCGCTAAACCAAAGATTTTTAAGTCAAAGGTTAATCAAATATGTATGAAACAAAAAATGGAAGTCTACACATGAACGTGCTGTTACTCACTCGGTTTTTTTTTTCTTATCATCTTTTTTTTTCTTTCTGTATAGGAGTACTTGTACCTGCTATGCCGCATATAGCATTTCATTCATCCCATGATCTATTGAATACAAAATAAATTCGCAAAGAAGAGATGGCCACAGAACACTATACAACCAAATAAGTGTAGGACTAGAAATATTTCTTTCCAATATAAACTTATTCCATAGCATCCAACCTAATGAAATTAAGTAGAGTTATCATGACAGAGTAAAATAAGTATAATATACAATGATTATGTCCGATCTGCTACTAACTTTAGTTTCGCCCATCATGTATGTGAGGTTGGATTATGACATCTGATCGAAACTGCCAGAGGACAGTTTTAGAGTGAGCCATACGCTCTTTAATTTCTCTAAGAGACCAAGATCCTTACCACCAATGCTTACGGTAACCACCACGTCTCAACTTTACAGGAGGAGCATTTTGGTTTTTTTTGTTTTTGTTTTGTTTATTTTTTGGGGGGGGATCTGTGTTGGGAAATTGAAAGTGATAACAAGCAGCACACGCAGTTTCACTCTCTTTAATCAATGAAGACTGAATTCTAAATTAATCATTCCTTCCTTAAAACAACCAAAACAGACATGTACCTTAACGCGTCTTTGATTACTGAGTTTGTTTTGGATATTTAGTTTTCTTTCCTTGCCATTGTATTTCTTTTAGGAATTAGAAGTATCTATTGAAGAATTTATATACAAAATGTATTGCTTTAGATTTACAACTTCCAGTCTTATCTTGCCTATGCAGTAGAGAGGACCAAACACGTGATTGGGTTATCTGTAGGACTAAAGTCGTTCCCCGAGAATATCTTTAAATGTGAAATTATCAGTAGGCGTATTTGTATTCGTTTACAATTTATACTGCCAATCTTATCTTATGAAGTACAGAATGGTCACAAAGTGATTATAAATATGATGAGTTCTATTAGTCTATTTCAGTTCTATTTAGTTCTTAGTTCTATTAATCATTATCATCATTACCATGCACATGACGCATACAGAGCACAAAGTACAAAGTGATCTTGTTACCTCTTACACGGATCGTGCTGTAAGACCAAAGGTTTTTAAGGAGAAAGGTTAGCCAAATATACGTTCGAAAAATTGCACGTAGACTCATGAACGTGCCGTCAAATGATTTTTTCCCCCTTAACCTTTTTTTGGTGATACGGGAGTACCTGCAACTGTTCTACCGCGTACAACATGTAACGTCTATCCCATAAATCATTTGAATTAAAATCTAAATTCGCAATTAACACTGTCGAACCATAAGCATATTCAATCCGAGACATATTCATCTGTAATCTAAATTCACTCAACTGCATCCTACTTAATAACTGCCAATAGAGTTTTAGGGCAGAATGAAATAATATGTTCTTTGATGGTAAACGTGTATGGTGGTGAGATTAACATAAGGAAAGATTTGCTGTGCACCAGTAACACTGGGAGTTCTGAAAGGATCGTAGAGAAAAGAGATTGGGAATGCGAAAAAAAAGGTGTAATAACGAGTCTTCTTGTGGGTGATTGGTCTACATCCACTTCGTCTAATAGCCAATTAGTCTCAACCCACATGGTCTAATCCATTTTAGTCTACAACCAATTCGTCTATATATTGACCATTATTTTTAATCCAATTGCCACTTAGCCTCATAACCAGTTGGTCTACTCCCAGATCGCCAGATGGGCTATGCCCATAGTTTACTCATAGTTTATTAGACAAAATGGGAAAAAATCCAAGGACACAAAATTTCAGTTAGACCATCTGGTCATTAGACGAAACGATGATTAGGCATAAGACCAAGTGAGGATTAGACCAGACGGGCATTAGACGAAATTGATAGTAGACCAAATGAATTTAGCCGTAGTGGCGTTAGACGAACTGGGAAGTAGACCATCTCATATCAGACCAAGTTGCAATAAACCTTGTGTTGTTAATCGGTATGATGCGAAGGTGGAATGGCCAAGTGAATAGTCCTAGAAAATGTACTATGGGTATTCTTTTGATCAAGTCCTAAGGGGACCATCACGCAGTGAATGGCTCCGATATGAACCATTGGTAAGTTCATTTGTTATAATGGTGCAGTCCTGAAAGGAAAGATTTCAGTACCGTTTGGTTCATTTTCATGCCATGTAGAAGGTGCTACGGTCATGTCCATACACACAAATGAATGCAAGACGTTCAAGTGAATTGAAATGGATAAATATTTCAAAGATTTATTGAAGTTTGCTTGACAATCAGTTTCCAACCGGAATTATCACTTACTAAGAACATTACAATGCAGTTAGCCATACCAATTCAAGGTTAGATGGGATCGTTTCAACGAAATGTAATTTAGATATAAATAATATAATACCTGGCCAGGGTTTTACCCGAAGAGAACTATCGTCGGGGCCCAACTCATCAGTGACTGCGTGGAGGTGATGTTAGACGCTTTCACGTGGAGAACACTTCGAAGTACGGTAAAAAAAAAAGAAATGTTGAAAATAATTCGGTTTTTTATTTCCGATGATATTGCCCTTTTATATTATAAAGCAATCGTTCAAAGTAGACTAGATTAATGTGATGTTGTACGGAGAACATAGAGAAATATCATATTCAAATTCCTCAAAACAGATCACTGCGTGTTGTACTGAACGTACAAGCTAGGTTCCCCACTGAACTTTTACACACAGTACTGCCCATTGATAAACAGATACTAGATAAAGAGACGAAATAAACATACTTTACATTATTATCATGTCTAAAATTGCAAACAACCTTCGTCCCAAATATTTGATTGAAATGTTTCAATTCAAAATTTTCAGGTAAAATGTAACAAATTTATTGTTAAATTCTGTGTTACTTCTTGTTTTAAACATAAGAGTTTGGCATTTTCTGGATCAACACATTGAATTAAGTTACCGTTTGAACTGAAACAAAAACTAACGTTAGCTTTAAAAGTGCACCTGACCGAAACTGATAATGGATAACTTTCTTATTTCTTTGCATGCACTTTTTCTCCTTTTTTTCTCCTCTCTCTCTCTCTTTCTGCCTCTGTCTCCCTCTCTGTCTTTCCCTCTCTCTCCCTCTCCCCCTCGTTCTTTCCCAATGTGCATGTTCCGATCTCACTCTTTCTCTTCTTTGTTTTCGTCTCTCTCATTCTAAACTACGGAGATGTATCTGTCTAGTAGTTGTATAAGGACATCTGTTATTTGTTTTTGCCTAGATGTGTGCTGCAATCTCATCACCATGTTTGTCTGTTTTCTATGTTTTGGTTTGTTTTGTTTTGTTTTATTTGTTTTATTTTATGTATTTATTTTGATAATGTATGAGTATTGTTTTTTCATTTTGATACATTTAGGCCCCTTTGTTGTATTTCATCCGCACGGACTTCCGGACCAAAGTATTTCTTTTAATAAAGGAATGGAATGGAATGAAATTAAATTAAATGAAGCGGGGTTGCCGACGAATCAGCTTGCGGACGATGATATCACAGCTCCGCGACTGTACCGCTATACCTGTAGTGGCAAATAGCGTTCCGCGGCGTATTTTGCGAAAAAAACAAAAAAAAAACAAAGCAAAACAAAACAAACAAAATCCGCGAATACAGCGAATACTGTTCTGATCACCAGATATCGACTCTGGGTAGCGTTAATATCGTTGCTTCTTGCTGTGGTTTCTCCCCCCCCCCTTCCAATATTATTATCGAAAAAAACATTCCTTTAGTTAAGAAAAAAAACATGTAGAAAGAACAAACATCCCTGGATTACAAAGGGAATCATCAATTCAATAAAAACCCGTAATAAATTGTATAAACTGGCGATTACTACCCGCAATACAAAACATTTTACAGATTACAAAAAGTATAGAAATATACTCAGTAACTTGATTCGTATTTCTCGTAAAATGTATTATTCCGATAAGTTTGATAATCAAAAGGATAACGTAAATGGCTTATGGGAAACTATGTATGAAATAACAGGTAAAAATAATAAGGAAACATCGTACGTTTTTTTATAATGACAACAAAGAACTCACAAACCCTGATGAAATATCTGATGCTTTTAACTGATACTTCGTAAATATTGGCCCCCCATTAGCGCCAAAAATAAAAAAACAAACATGTTCATTCAAACTTTACTGAATTTCTTCCACCAAACTGCGACAAATCCCTTTTCTTTACCCCAACAGATGAGGAAGAAATACTGGAGATTGTTAACAGATTAAAGCCAAGTAGATCTAGTGGCCATGATGAAATAAGTGTTTATATACTGAAGAAAATCATCAAACAAATAACCACACCTTTATCTTACATTTTCAATCTTTCACTGTCTTCTGGAATATGCCCAAACTCATTAAAAATTGCGAAAGTAGTTCCAATTTTCAAAAGAAAAGACGACCCTTCTCTTTTAACAAATTATAGCCCAATGTCGTTATTACCTAGTATTTCTAAAATTCTGGAAAAATTATTCATAAACGCCTGTACATTTTTCTTCATGTTAATTACCTACTTATACCTAATCAGTTTGGATTTAGAAAGGGCCATTCTACCAATTTAGCTATAATTCAGTTGTTAGATAAGATTACTGAATCTTTTGCAAATAAAAAACACTTTATAGGAATTTTCATGGATTTATCAAAGGCTTTTGATACCATTGATCATGATATATTAATTTACAAATTAAAAAGATATGGTATTCGTGGTTTAGCACTTTCTTGGATTATTGATTATTTATCCAACAGAAAGCAATATGTACTATTTAAGTCATCTAAATCTCTGAATTCTAATATTGCATGTGGTGTTCCCCAGGGATCAATTCTTGGCCCCCTACTGTTCCTTGTATATATCAATGACATAATAAATACATCAAAAACTCTTAAATTTATACTTTTTGCGGATGATACTAATATTTTTTACTCCCATGAGAACCTCGAAACACTGTTTAATACTCTGAACACGGAAATAGACAAAGTCTCCCAATGGTTTATATGTAATAAATTATCCCTTAATGTCTCTAAAACAAATTTTATACGTTTCAAACCTACTGCTTCACAGAACATTAACAGCAGTTATAATATTGATATTGATGGATTATCCTTAACTGAAGTAAGATCTACTAAATTTTTAGAAATCACAACATACTCGAGTTTAACTTGGAACGATCACATTCATAATATCCACACGTCTGTCTCAAGAACTGTAGGAATTTTATATCGACTGAAAAACTTAATTTCTCAAAATTCCCTGACTATTCTATATAATGCATTGATCTTACCACATATCACATACTGCAATATCGTTTGGGGAAACTGTGGCTCAACTAAAATCAATCCAATTTTTACCCTCCAAAAACGTGCTGTACGTTTGATAACCAATTCCCATTACTTATCCCCATCCAATCCCCTATTTCGTCAACTAAAAACATTGAAAATTGAGGATCTTCACACCTTTCAAACTGCTGTTTTTATGTATAAATATACATTTAATTGTCTTCCAAAATTTTTTGATGGTTTCTTCACTCCAAATTCCACCGTTCATTCATATCCAACACGTCAGTCGTCCGATTACCATCTCGAAAACTCCAGAATCATTTTAGCTCAAAAATCATTAAAACATAATGGACCAGATATTTGGAATTCTTTACCCCCTAATTTAAAACATTGTACGTCGTTGAACATTTTCAAACGAGAACTAAAAAACACCCTTATAATCCAGTATACTTCTGACTCATAAATATTCATACCACCTGGTCAACAAACACCCTAAACAATGAGTTCACGGCCATAACTGAAGTAACATTCACCTCATCACACTGATACACAAAATAACACTCAACGTACAAACCAAGATTCATCCCAACACAATGCACACCGCACTGCACCGCACGTCCTTCGCACAAGTACTTCCCACTCAGTGAGTGGCAAGATTTTCTTTATGTATCTCTTTATTGCGCCCTTCGCACAATTACCCCCCACTCAGTGAGTGGCAAGATTTTCTTTATGTATCTCTTTACCTGGGGCCATCTTCCTCGTCAAGCTTAGCTTATGATGATGGTCCCCTGCATTTCATTTTTATCATTTCCTATTGCTTCCTTTCATATATGATATTCGTTTTTGAAAAAAGGAAAATGTATGTAAGATCCAAACGTTACGAATATTAGTTGTGTAAATGACTATGTAAGTATTTTGTTGATTTGTTGATTTGTATTGATTTTGAAATGCAGAAATAAAAACTGAACTGAATTGAACTGAACTGAACAATTCGAGTTTTTGTGAGTGCGTTGAGAAATCATTGGAATTGTACTGCACTATATCAATCAGTCAGAAAAGAATGTGGCCTATGCACCTGTCACAGATTACTAATTACAAAATTGGTGGTGTTTTTATGCCCCTAACCCAATTGCGTTCCAGAGGATGGTGTAAATTCCACAAATGTAGAAATGTCAGTGAGACTAAACTCCCCCAAACTCTAATGTGTATTTTGGTCCCCATGCATGTCTTGTGATTATGTCAGATTCCAAGCTGCCAGTATAATGTAATAATGATGTATCCATGATGCCAGGAGAGCTGATCTTCGGCTAGATATTTATTTCTTCAGTAAGAGATGTGTTGCCTCATGTTTTTGCTCCCCTGACTTCGCTTTGTTTGTTGGTCCACTGCGATCATTGCTGTGAACCAAGACCTTGTCTATCTCTTTGGGTTCCTTCCCTTGAAAATGACTGTCAACTTTGTGTGGGTCAATGCACTTTAGATCATCGCTAAGGCTTGGACTTACACCATTTGACATATCATTTATTGAAAGTTGTGATTTCATGTGGAGGTCATGCTTTTCTTGTTTAAAATTCTGCATTCATATATGACGCTCAAGCTGTGCTTGCGCTCTGTGAACAAATACTACGAAATTATGATTATACAGGAGAGTGCATTCTTGTACTTTGATTATATTTTTTAAGAGGAATATTTTGTTGCTCTGCTGTTGCAAAGAAAGTTTACTTTGGTTTTTATTTTTATTGTGTGTGTGTGTGTTCACCTAAGTTGAGATGTGCATATGTTCTGGGCGTTTGGATGCACTCAGATTTGTTTTGATGGTAACATCAGATTTGTTTTGATGGTAAGACATGTTCTGGTGTTATGAGGAACTCCGAATTTCTGCAAAGGTAATTTGAATATCTATACAAGCCCACCTCCTTCTTCCCCTCCCCCAGGGGGAAAATAAGGGGGGGGGGGGATTGTCAGGTGATTCCTTTAGCTGGGTGCATATCCAGAATCAATCCTATCCACGAATAAGCGGAAAATTAGTGAAAATGTGCACTTTTTTTTTTCAAACAATGGGTTAATGACAGGGAGATTGAGCTTGGAATGCCATCAATATTTGACACACAGAAATTTTTTGGACTATACATGTATTAAGAATCTGATTATTTGTTGCCAAAGACAAAACAAAAACAGAAATTTCAGTGTGACAGTATTATTATGCATCTAGCCAGATTATTACTGTGTGGGAAAAAAATTATTGATTTGTTCACAGTGAAGTTTTCCTCCCTTTTCACTTGAGGAGAGAAATCTTAGTCTGTTTTAATTGGACAGAAATCAAAAGTCGGGAAAATTCAGTGCAAATTCAGATAAACAGAGAAGAATCTGTACTTTTTCAAAATTTGCCAAATCGTCTAGTCTGTGCTGCGATGGCCTTGTTGGAAATACCAGCTATCTTATGACTAAAATGACTAGGGATTCCCTTGCAGAACAACTCTCATTTGTGTTGTATATGAAGTGCTAGTGATTTTGCTGTTTTTATAAGATCTTTCTTCTTCTAACTTTACTAAATATGTACTAGAGGTATGCTCTAACATGTCTAGGTAAACCATGTTGGCTCCTTTTCTTGTTAGCAGTATTTGATGATTTTTAGCTATTCCAACTGTTAGACAAAACTTTCTCAATGCAAGTCTGATTTTGCTCAAAATTTCCCTTGTCTGTTGCTCCAACATCATTAAATATGAGGAGAAACCAATGTTTTCTGAGAGGGAAATTTCTCTTCTGACACCAGAACTTGTTTTTCCATGTCAAGTGTTTTTGTTTTCATTTCACATGTGTAGCTGCAAGTATGACTGTGATATTGCATTATTTGATTTGTGTTTTCATTGACGTCCGAATCGATGTAGGACACTCATATGTAAAAGCATACAAGGCAGTCACTAGCTAAGGGAAATAAACCAAAATTAATATATTAACACAAATTATTGAAGTAATATTATTGTTTCTTGTATGTTGATGTGCAAAAATAAGAAGTGTAATGGCACTTTTATTGAACATAATAAAATGGAGAAACAAAAGCATGGATGTTACAAGATTTTGTTGTTGTTGTTGTCATGAAATAATGAAAAGTTGTCAAAATGTCTTGTGCTTCACTAAGTGCGATAATGTATTTGCGATATCTAATGGGTGATGTTCATTATTCCAATTGTCGGTTAATCCGAAAATTGAATAAGGTGCCCTATTACGATTGTTCGTTAGCCAGGAAAAAAAAAGTTTGTTGATCCGAAAATGAAATAGATTGCGTTATTCCGAGGGTTCGCAATCGGAGATAAAAATTATTTTGTCAGTCCGAATGTTGGTTATTCCAAAGGTTCTTAAATCTGAAAATGACACAGGATTCGTTGGTCCAAAAATAACAAAGTTTTCTTTGTCGAAACTGAAATATGGTTCGTTAGTCCGAAAAGAGGGAAAAATAAAAGGTTTGTTGATATGAAAATGAAGTAATCTGTCGCGAAGGTGGAGGGACGGGAGGGATACACGTACACTCTTTCTGTCGAGTATAGTTGTGATGGTTGACGGGGACTTATCTATCCGACTACCGTATCATGGTCAGGGGTGTACGCAGGATTCTTTCAAGGGGGGGGGGGGGGGGAGGGGGTCAGTACACATTACGTTTTGTTTCTATTTTTTTCACCCCCTTTGAGTTGTGTCTAACAATAACCATTTTGTACGTCATTTATGGTTCATCCTGATGATCAAGGCCGGGGAGGGGGCATATTATGAAGGAGGTAGAATATACCTTGTTTTTCATCAATATAGAATTACGATTATTTTTTTTTTGTAGTTCAGCAATGAGTGTGTAGCGTATATATATGTAATATATCTATATTTTTAACAATATTTTAGCAATGTTGTTCGATGAAGTATAGATTGACCTGTTTGTGTTGACCTAGATTGGATGCTAATATGCCTCATTGCTAAAATTCTCACGTCGGGCACCCAGTTAAAGAGGAAATCCAGCCCAAAAAATTCCTAGCCTGATAAAAGAGAGTAAAATCTTACGAGTTCAACTGTAGATAAATTTACTGAATCGGATAAAAAAATAAGGAAGTTATGAAATTTTGAAATTTTGCTAATTTTTACTTAACACTTCTTGTACAGTGGATATGAATATGCAAATGAGCGAGCTGATCATGTCATAACCTCATATTTTGGAATGGATTTCCCATTTAAGATTTGTTGTGCTTATGAAAATAAAAATTACATCATCAATGTTTATGGATACTCATCAAAATATTTTCCTCGAGATTCTGTAGTCTTTAATTGCTATTACTACAAAGAGCAAGCCTTGAAAGGTAAATATTTAAAATCATTCCACTCTAATGCTCAGTTTTTAAACTCGCAAAAAAGCTGGAGGACTATACACCTTTTTTTTCAGCATTCAAACATATTAATAAAAAGTTCCTCCCCCCAGAGATATTTACTATAATAATCAAACTAAAGGATTCATGCACTGATTTCATTAATTTCACATAATTATTTTAGCACTTCTGTTTCCAGCTTTTGTCCTACATGCATCATGCATGGAGGTTTATGACTATGTATGCATACAGATATTCAAGCCTTTATCAAAATATACATGTGGACATAAACCTCTCATGAACACAAACACACATACACACATAAGTGTGCAGAAGTAAGCAAAATTGTTTTAATGGCCAGCGATTGAATATACCTACAAGTTGTTACTAGTATACAGAGTAGTGCTATCATATTCTATTATGTTATAATCATAAACATGATATATCATATATTTCTTGTACCAAAATACAAATTACTACTATAGATTCCAGTTTTATGACTCCTTTTTCCATGTTTCCATTTTTATTCAAAGATATATTTCATGATGCCGTTTTACTCTCATTTCATATTAAGGGCTCAAATGGAAGAACCTCAAGCACTCTAAAATAATCTAGTCTGCAGGGGCTTCGACCGAGATGGAAGAAAGGGTGTAGTCCCCTCCCCATACAAATGGGGGGGGGGGGTATAGGTATTTGTCCCTCAATAATTCCCGATATGTAGAAATTTTCCTTTTTTTTATATAGAAAATGTCGAAATATTTCACCAACGTGTGCACCCGATTGTTGAATTTTAATTCTGAAAGTACAAAATCTCTCGAATTGGAGAAGGATACCCCTCTATACCCTCCCCTTGCTCTGCCTCCCTATATAGTAGTGTCCACTTTGAGGATTGTCAATTTTTCGAATATTCCACAAAAACTTTACATCAGATTTTCTTTCAATTCCATAAAATACATAAGTGTGGGAGAGGGTATCCCACTCCCTAGGCCAAACACTGTCCACTTCATAGACTTGTGAATATCACGCAGTGATAACGCACGTGCAGAACAAAATCATCATATTTCCCCCAAAAATGTGAACCAGATCGTTGAATTTTATTTCTTAAAATGCAACATTTTCCTCATGTGGGAGGGGATACCCTCCGACACCGTTCTCCTGCTCGTTCCTCCTCCATATAGACTTAAAAACTTTGAGGATTGACAATGACCGCGTAATATAGTCTTGACAAAATGTGCATGACATTGCATTATTTCATTGTTATTCTAAAAATGAAAAGGCTTCGTCGTGGCTTTCTCCCCTTCCACCGTTAGTCCATGGGCCAGGCCAGATGTTGTTACCGCCTGAGGTGGCAAAACCTTTTTGGTGTCATTTTGTTTGTCGGACATAGATATGCTTATCAAGCTATGATAGCATTTCCAAATGAGTAGCTTAGTCATAATAAATGAATTTTGAACCAATTTGGTCTCGTTGTTATATCCCTATACTTCTGAATCGAAACTAACCGCTATACAAAGAAGAGCACTGTCTTCTATGTTCACAGGTGTTCTGTTGTAAACGCGGTGCATTTAGTCTTTATTCAAGGCAGCGAAGGGAATATCCAAAGGTTATGATGTCCACAGCGCTTAGTCTAATATTCAAGACGGCGAAGGGAATAGCCAAAGCTTATAATACAGTGTATATCCCTTTCTCTAAAAACAACAACAACAACAACAAAAAACAATTCCTAGTGAATTTTACCGTATTTTTCAATTATTTGTCATTTTCCGGTGCAAACGCGACGGTGGAAACGCTAATACTACGCCAATGTCGCTTCATTTCCATCCAACAATGAAAGATAATGCAAAAACAATGCACCGGTGCACTACAATGCATTATGATAAACAATGTTGTAAATGGACAGAGGGATTTTTGTTTAAAACTGATGTATTTGTTGAGAGGGTAGTATAAAAACAGTATAGATAATGCCTTTTATTAGGAACTCTAGATATGATAACGGTACATTGTTCTGGATAAAGACTAAGCGCACCGCGTGACATTCGGGAGTCTGCTTGTGCACCATATATGCGTTGGGCAGAGGGTCCTGAGTGCGGCAAATGAGGGATCTAGGTCTGTGTGCGCGACCGAGAAGCCTGCTCAATGTAACGAGCCGGGCTGATCAGAGTTTGCCACCAGCATGCACCAGAACTTATTTGTCCCAACCGTATAACAGCAGACACATAGCGCGCATAAAAATGATAGTAAAAAGTTATAATTTTTATTGATTTATTATATGTAAAATAATTATATTATAAAGATAAAGGCGTAAATATTCATATTTGAATGACGCGCCTCAAATACAAAAACAACAACAACAACAACAACAGCTGTGGACATCACAACCCTTTGGATTTTCCCTTCGCTGCCTTGAATAAAGACTAAGCGCACCGCGTTTACAACAGAACACCTGTGGACATACAGAAGACAGTGCTCTTCTTTGTATAGCGGTTGTTTCGATTCAGAAGTATAGGGATATAAAAACGAGACCAAATTGGTTAAAAATTCATTTATTATGACTAAGCTACTCATTTGGAAATGCTATCATAGCTTGATAAGCATATCTATGTCCGACAAACAAAATGACACCAAAAAGGTTTTGCCACCTCAGGTGGTACCAATAACCCATTTTTCGGGTCTTGGCCCATGGACTACGTAATAGATTTAGTGCACTGTGAAGACGCACGCACGCATTACTCGGTGAGCATCAGATCTCTGAATTTCAGCTCTGAAAATGCAAAATTTTCCCGTGTGGGAGGGGGATACCCACCTCCATAATCAACCCTCCCCCGTTCGGCCGCTGTACTCCCTCGTATATATCCTTCCTCCCCCCCCCCCCCCCCCCAAGAAAAAAAAGTCGTGAAAACCGATTGACGCCCTTGTATGTGGTATATAAAACCGTCAGCACATTAGCTCAACTGGCCCGTATATTTAATATACAACGTTAAACCAACCACTTTATAGGCCCTATCGTTTCCTTTACATGTAATAGAATGATATATAAACAGGTACATGGATTACAGAGAAAGTTAGAGAAAGAGAGAGAGGAAATAAAATAGAAATTGGTAGTGTTACACCTTTAGAGTGCACAAAATGTCATGGGTACATGATCACATTCTCGTCTTATGGTTATAATGTGATGGAATCACATGGTAAAGTTTCAGATCACATACAATGAATGTAACAATAGTTACAAACCAGTTGAACTTTTCATTTAATCATCGATGTTCCAACTAATGTGAGAAAAATGTAGCATTGTTCTCTTAATACCTTATTGTGATATAGGGCCTATAGTGCTTTAACATCATCTACAGCAAAATTTTGACACCAGCTATTCTCAGCATAAAACTTTGATAGTTGAATTCATACACTTAATTGTCATGCGTGAGTACATTACAAGTGAGTCCTAACGCTGGAGTTGACAGTTTGGTTTACTATAAATCATGTAATAAATGTTATTCATTTGTTATTCATTTTCCATCCGTAAAGATGGCTGGATAGCCCATATTCAGCTACACTAAGCTGGTCTTCCATGGGGTCCAGTTGGATGTAGGGTGGGACCACTTCACCGGGTTAGACACTCTTTGTGATGAATGAATGAAGCGGGATCTTTTACGTGCATGAGCTGTGACTCTCTCATATACGGGACCTCCATTTTATGTCCTATCCGAGGGGCAGAGTGTTTTGCCTCTTGCTAGAGGGGACGGTATGTTTACACACAACATTGCTCAGTCCAGACTCGGGTTCGAACCCGGGCCGCGTGATCGTGAGGCAGACGCGCTACCGACTGAGCCAACTCACCGCCCCAATCATGGTGGAATTATGTATTCATTATAGTCCTAATAAAAGAAACAGAAACCTTAATCTCTCTCGATATGAATTTTATTGTAATTCATAAACCAACTGTGTGTTAACCACGTAAAGAAAGAAACTATACACAACACGAATGGTGTATCTGTGATAATTCAAAGATTACCATTGTAACATACACATATTTTCACACCGGGTTACGACACCTTGAAAATACATGTTACTGCAGAGTGATGTACACTGTTTATCAATTCAAGTGAAATCCTAACGACTTTGAGTTTCTGCGTGGAATGGAAGCGTCTCCATGATTGGAAATGATCATGCAGTAAAATGAAACACAACTCGAACTGATTAAAACACTGTATACATTTGTACCAATTCCCCCATTGTACAAACACTACTCGTCCGATAGATGGCGCCCTTCAGCTTAGACATGATACAGAAATTCAAACTTGTGTATACTGCACTTTATGCCGTGTCGTACGTTTGGTTTTGTTTGGTTTTACTTCCATACTTGTTCTCCAGTTAAGATATAGACAAATAGATAAAAAGTATGTAAAAAAGAAGAAGATATAAATCAATATACAAATGATTGATTTCACAGCGAGACTGTCCCAAATAATATAATCATGATAAAACAGCTACACGGCATTGCATACTAAGTAAACAATGGAGAAAACACTTCAAGAGATCGTCTTCGTGTTTATAGGCATGCCTATACAATATCATTAGCAGAGCTTTTCATTTCATTTCATTTCATTCATTTATTTATGCACGGTACATACTTCAGTCCGAAGACTGTTCTTCCGCAGGTCCGTGCGGATAAAATACAATATAGATATACAGAAATGAAAAAAAAAAAGAAACCAAACATACAAAAAACAAAACTCATACATAAAAAAAACAAAAACATGTAGAAAACACAAAAACATGGTGATGAAAAACTGCGGCACACATTTCGACAGAAACAAATATGATCAATCAGAGATAATCATGTACAATTATCATACAAGTACATCGCCGTAGTTTAAAATGAAAGAGACGAAAACAAAGGAGAGTTCAGGAGAGAGAGAGAAGGAGGGAGACAGACAGAAAGAGAGAGAGAGAGAGAGAGAGGGAGAGAAGAAATGAAGGAGACGAAGGTAGTGTATCTGTAAAGTACACAAAATGTCATGTGTACATGATCACATTCTTGTCTCAAGGTTACAATGTGATGGAATCTTAATATGACAAAGTTTTAGATCACATATTACCAACCGTTACAAAACAATTTAACATTTCATTCAGTCATCGATATTCCAAATAATGCAAGCATAATGTAGCATTGTTCTTATGATACCTATAGCCCTAAATTGCCATGCATGTTACATAACATATTTGCCCTGGAGTTAAGCCATGGAAGTCAAGTTGGTTTGCTATAAATCATATGAAATAAATCACAATGGAATTACGTATTCCTGATCGTGCTACTAAAAAAAAACAGAACATCTTGTGATATATTACTAATCAATCATCAAACTGCTTGTGAGCCGCGCAAAGAATTGAACGTATCTAGGCCTACAACACGAAGGTGTATGTCTAATAGTAGTTTTCTCCGAGACATTGACAAATTAATACAAAGTACGAACAAAAATTTGATATAAGTCATAATAAGGTAAAATAGCGACATTGCATTGCATACTACTGTAGTATCATCATACGTAAACAAGGGAGAAAACACTATGGAGACCGTCATCATAAGCAGAGCTTGACGAGGATGGCGCCCTATTAGTCTGGGTGCCAAAGTCACTTTTTGGTCCTAACCTTGTTTTACCGTCCGTCCACTGTTTTTTGATGGTTTTACCCTATTTCGGGAGTGCTGAATCCGGATCTGGATCTAAAGATATTGTGTTTTTTTTCACGCATTCACCGTCATGTGAAAATGTATGCATCGATGCGCGATGCCCTTTATCTCGTGAAGCGTAGACGCCGCGCGTTTGGTGGAAAATGGTACTGTGACGACAATGGCAATGACCAGGACAATGACAGTGACAATGACAATTTGTTAATCCCATGTCACCATTAATGGTATTGGGGATATCAATTCTGTTAACATGAGAAAGTAATTAACAATGATTATTATTTACGATATTTACAAAATATATTTAGAGTATGTCTATAGACTCCTGTATCAACATCGAATGCAATTAATCCAATATTTGATAAACTGTTAAACTATAAAAAGGTAGTAAAGACAACTGTGAAGGGAAAGGGAAAAATGACGTAGAAATAAAACATAACGGAGGAAGAGAGAGAGAGAGAGCAACAGAGAGAGAGAGAGAGAGAGTGTGTGTGTGTGAGAGAGAGAGAGACAATGAAAAATACAAACACGATATAGGCGCCAGTAGAACAAGAGAGTGATAGGCGCATAGTGATGTGGTAGATCGCCTGTTGGTCAGTAACATTTCTGTTTTACAAGAATAACCAAACGATAAAAATTGATCATAGTATGTACAAGATTTCTATTCTGTACCTATTGGAACACAACAAATCATATTGAGCAACCTGTTAACAAAGTAAAAATATAAAGGAATGATGTCTCATGCACTATAAATGTACGCGCTTTTGACAAGTGGTGCGCGTGCGCTTAGCAGATATCGCAGTGGCAGCGTGATATACATGTAGGGTTTTTTTTTAAACAAGATTTTCATGGTGGAAATATGTTTTGTCACTTTCAACGCCCTCGACCAATCAGATGACAAGAAATAGTCCTAATTTGTGAGGGATATAAACATTATTATATCCCTCGCAAATTATTTCTTGTCCTTTGATTGATCGAGAGCATTGAAAGCAGCAAACATATTTCTACCATGAAAATTCTTGTTCCGTGAGTTTTATTGTTTGGTGATATCGCGGGGTCTTCGCTTCGCGAGAAGACAAGTTACGTTTTCACTTACAAGTAAATGGTACCGCGCACCGCAGACCATTATGAATATTCATGTTTGTAGGCGTGTCAAATATGGAGCTCATAACAATATTATCTAAACGTCATTAATATTGTATCCAATACATCTTTATAGTCACTAACTAAGAATCCCGTTTCCCCTAACTTTTTACTGCAGCACAAAATCGTTGATCGCGACATCTCCATCTCACATTAATTGGCACCAATAAACAAAGAATCTAAAGTGCAGAAAGCTAACTAAGCATTTTCAAATTCTTGCAGATAGTACCAATCTTTTTTTTTTCCTGGTTTTCTATACAAGTGACGATATTGTGCACGTGCTCCAAATATCTCGTGTATCGATCGATACTGACTAGACCCTCCTCGCGTTTCACCCAGGCTGCAATGACCGAGTCATCTCGACAAACAGTCGGGAAGGCACGCATACCCACCTTCTTCATCAAGATATTCTCCTTTTCCCCCTTAATACCATCGAGGCAATTACAACTGAAAAATCCGTCAGTATCAGTTTCCCGGTGGTGTGAAAGGAGAATAGCTGAGGTGAATGGTGAATATCCATCACACGCTATTTCCCTGACAGCTTTACCACCCTGTGAGGTATACTGGGCCCCGTCTTATAAAGCCTTCAAATCAATCACAAGTCCCCAAATCAATCGCAACTTGCATTGCAGCTCACAAGAAACTTGTGATTGATTTCTATCACAGTCTTTATAAGATAGGCCCCTGTGATCTTTTCGGAGTCCCGATAACCAAAGTAGATACACGTGTATTACCATCTGTATCCACAGTGAGACCACCAAACCATCCGTCATCATAAGTCATCGTCTCGAACGTGACGTCAAGCTTCTCCCACAATAATGAATTACATACATTGATTGCTTCTTTTACATGCAGTGGATGGTATAGCAATATACTGATTTCATCTGAAACCAAATGCGGCGTGATTTTCGATTTCACGTTATCTTGTATAATATGGAGAGTATAAATACCCGAAGGGGAATGCGGATTGACACGATGACATTGAAAAACACGAATAGTGTCAATGAATCGTAAATATTGAAATTTTCGATCATCTTAAAAATAATTGTACCTTTCAACATACCTATTAACAGTGTGCAGTGGCAGTAATTTCATGTCACGAATCATGTGGGAGAGGGGGGACGGAAATATGTTTTCCCTGTTTTTCCTATTGCAAACTTACGTGCCTTCACAGAACAGATAATGTGTTCTGCTATCAGCAATTCCATACAATTGTATATATCACTTTCTCGTCGCTTTCAATGCTCTACACTTCTAATATGACTAATAGTCTCTGTTGGTTTGATCTTGAATGTACCGATTGATCTAGGCTTTTTGTTCTTAGTTGTCTCGTCTCTTTACTTGTATTTATGCTTCTTCCCTTTCCCCCTTTCCACTTCTTTTTTCATCCCGCACACTGTCTTGTAGTTAAGTTTTCCCCTTTTTTTTTTCTTCCTGTGAGGTGCCCACTATGTACAAGCATAGTCTTTTGAGTGGGTACCTCCACTTTTTTTGGCAGAATGTATAAATATGTCTGTATGAAAAATGCCTAAATTTGTAATGATTATTGACAAATGTTATCCTTTGCTATCTATGTATCATTCCTTCAAACGTATGTCGAATCTATTTTTTGTACATTCTGTTGAAAGAAGTGAAAATAAAACCTTTGAATACTGAAATACCGCGTGGGAAAACAGCCCCGAAGATACATGAATACATTCATGACCGTAGGCAGAATGGGAGGAGAATTGTTAAATATGGAGGGGGAGGGGGGACTGCAAGCGCAGTTGAGCGCAGCGCTATACCGAGCTAGGGGATATGGGTATCCACCTGTCACACGAGGGAGCTTTTGTATTATGAGAATTATAAGAATCAACGATCTGATGGTACAGACTTTTTGGTGGAATATTTGCGAAATTTTAGATCAAAAAGTGAGAAAATGAATACTCAGGGGCAATGTAAACGGCTAAATCGTGGTATCTGTCGCCTCTTGATCCGTGAGTGCGTCTTCATTGTGCACTAAAATATTTTAGATCAAAAAGTGAGAAAATGAATACTAAGGGGTAATGTAAACGGCTAAATCGTGGTATCTGTCGCCTCTTGATCCGTGAGTGCGTCTTCATTGTGCACTAAAATTACAAAAAGTGTAAAGTACTACGGATGAGGGTGGACCAAAGGGGGGGGGGGGAGGAGGGTGTGGGAGTGGGTGTCCCCCTCCCAACCGAGAGAGCTTATGTTTTTTTAGAATTGAAATATGAACGATCTGGTGTGCGCACTTTGGTAGAGTATACATTGCACGTTTTTCAATCCAAAACAAAGGAAAAGGAATATTCAAGGACAATTTGAATTACTAAATTGTGGTATCTGCCAGCTCTTGTTCCACGTGTGCGTCTTTACTGTGTATGGAGACGGACGGGGTTCGGGGGGATGACAGTGTCTCTCTCTCGCACACGAGGGAGCTTTTGCATTTTCAGAAGTGAAATTCAACGACCTAGTGCCCACTTTTGGTGGAATATTTGGAAAAGTTGGAATCATTTTATTTCTACCTTTTGACCAGGTTCCCCGATACAAATTCTATCAAAATCCTATCAAAATTCTACAAAAAATCCTATCAAAATTCTATCAAGATCAAATAAAACAAGGACGTGGCACACGTAAAATTCATGACCACAATCCCCCATGTAAATTTCACCGACGTATCTCCCTAGAAACTAATCTTCACTAAAAAAATTGTAAACAAAACAACATCGCAACTGATTGACAAATTGCCCTAAATCGACGTAAATGAGGGCAAGTTGTCAATCAGTTGCAATGAAAACATCTCGACGGAAGAATTTAATGAATTTGAATAAAACAACATCGATGGTGATATTTCACATTTCATATCGCATCAAATAATTATGTAGAGTCTATCTGAAGTGCATAAAGCTATCTCACCACTCTCAAACACTTGTAGATAGTACCAATTTCTTTCTGGTTTTTTAATCTTAAAATCAGTGACGATATTGTGTACGTGCTCCAAATCTCTCGTGTATCGACGGATAGTGACGAGACCTGCCGCGTGCGTCACCCAGGCTATGATGACCGAATCATCTCGGCAAACAGCTGCGTAGGGCTTCTTACCATCCTCCCAAAAGGCATGCTCTTTCTCCCCCTTATCATCAAGGCGCACGACAAATAAGGAACTTGTTACTATTAGTTTCCCTGTGGAGTGAATGATGAATAATTGCTCAGCTGGATATCCAGTACAATAAGAACACATTATTTCCCTGACTGCCTCACCACCCTGTGGGGTAAACACCTGGATCTTCGTGGCCTTCACATAACTCACATAGATATCATCATCTCTATCCACAGTGAGACCACCAAACCCTCCTTTATCATAACTCATCGTCTCGAACATGACGTCCAGCTTATTCCATTGTGGAGTGTAGAGTGACATCTTGTTATTTGTATCACGTACAACAATTCGACCATCAGACAGGAGTCCAAGTTGACGGATTTTGACATCCTTCAGCACGGTCTGCTGTAACTCGCCATCAGGGGAATAGAGATGAATTCCTCCTTCATCCGATCCCACCGCCATCTTACCGTCTGGTGCACGAGTCATACAGTTCGTGATGTTTTTGCTAGGGAGTTCTACGTCTGCTTTGACAATCCTCGTGAAACCTTCCAGCTCTCCAAGAAAAAATTCATCGACCTTCTCGTGTTTACTAAATGAAATCTTCTGAGCTCGATCTGTCACATCTCTCGGTAACCTGATGTCACGATGACCCACTTGTTCCAGGAAGCTGTTTAAGTCTTCTATGCACATTTTAAGCGCAGTCGAACTCTCTTGGTTCACGTTTTTACTTACCTGATCTGCCAAAGCAGTCATCTTACTGATTGTTTGGTGACTCTCCTCCTCCATGACTTGTAATTCATTTGCGAATTTTATATACAGTTGCTTCACTTGATAGTTTAGTGCCTCTCTTCTGTATGATAATAGTTTCACATATTCTTCGTACGTCTTGTTGATGTCAACATCGAGCTTTCTCCGAATGCTTATTATTTCATTACGTTGTAACTCAATAAACTTGATATGGTTTTTTTCTGTCGTTTCCTTTGATCTTACTCTTTCTCCCACCTCATTAACTTTTTCCATTAATTCGGCATTGTGGATGACCGGCTTTTCCATCCCTAACTTACTGCAAATGTATAGAATAATAAACATAGAAATCAAACTGAAGAACATAAATAAGATATAATGAGTAGTACAGAACCACTGTTTATCTGCATTTAAAGGGCGTGGCTTACTCCCCCGTTCCCTCTCCAGCGGAACTTTTTCTCTGAGTCCCTTGATTACATCAACAATTTCGTGGTTGAACGGTTTCCTGAGGTGGTTTATATTACAATATTTGCATAGATATTTCTCACAGTCTCGACAGTACAACTCAGCTCGTTGTTTTTCGTCCGTCTTACACTCTGTGCACATTGTTTTTTTCGCTTCTTCAAGAAAAGAATTCAGCTGTACATTTGTTTGCAACTCATCCACATCTCCACTGGGTACTTGTGTGACTTTCCTGCATCGAGGGCATGTTATAGTTTGTTGGCCAGGCTGAGTTTGTAAGATATATCCCACACAGTTTTTACAGACGGTGTGAGAACATTTCAGTAATTTTGGTTGATTGAAAACTGAATGGCAGCTAGGACATTCCAGATCCTGGTCGCTGATTTGATGAAACGCTGCCATGATGTTTGTCTGTCTATAACAAGAGAAAACAGAGGAAACCATGTAAACAAGGCACCAACGTGAATATAATTAAAACAAATTGTCCCTTATAAACAGGAGAGAGAATGTTGATACGTGCAAAGCATACTGTAAACATAAAATTGTGTGAATATTGTTCATCACGTTTAATATCAGTACTAAATAGGTATTGTTTGGCAATGTTTGGAATAAATATTGCTGATCTATGTCTGTTATCAAAAAGAAGGAGATCACAACATGTTATCTGATGAACCTATCAATGGATGATATTGCTTTGTAAAACTCTAAAATACTACAGCATCATACAGTATTCTAGCTTCAAAGAAGTTTATTGTTGTCAGGAGAGGTCAACCACCTCGGAGCAGTGTGACAGGTGGTGGAGACGTGTTTAGTCAAGGACTGAGTGTACTACTCAAACAACAAAGCGATGCATTACGATACACGCTCTCTCTCTCTCTCAAAAAAAAAAAAATTCATATAAGATGAGGTGATTGAAGCGGCTAATGGAGGGATTACTCATGAAATCTAACTTCATTGATTGCTTATAGAAACGATATTTCCAATATGAGATGGGTCACGGTTTGATTTTTCTGCTGTCATTGCCATCAGGGGGTCCCGGCGGGCAACGCGAAGGGATGCATGTTAGATATATTGTTCTATTTGTTCATTCTTTCTAGGAGGGAGGATATGAAAGAGCAGCAGGATTCCCAAACGATAATAATGATTATGACATTCGTATATAGTTCTACAATTATATTATCTTTACTGAAATCTCACCCAGACATGTCACAGCAAGATATTGATTAGGAAAAATGGAAAAAATAATGAACATCATGTTTGATGAACTACATGTTGCAAAAAAAAATGAGGTTGAAATTTGAAAGAAAGTAGGTAGAAACATTATTTGAGTATTACCATTACGGTATAAAAAAAAATTATTCGCCTCGTATTGTACTATCATGATAACTAATCCCTTGTGGAACGGAACCGTTCGCAGACGAATAAACAGCAATGGGATGCTATGTTGTCGATATCAACCCATAACAAATTATACAAGCGAGCAATCAAAGCCAAAGTAATGATACCAAATGTAATACTACATTAACCAATTAGGCTAGGTATTGAATAAGACTGTTTCTAAAATATCTTCTTCAACCGATATACAAAATAAGAAAGAGATTGGGTTTTGGAAAACCGTTAATGATCTCTTGGGAAAGAATACAAACCACCTAGACTCGTCAAAATTACCGATCCTACCAGGGGGCGTTTCATAAAGCTGTTCGTAAAGTTACGAACAACTTATGAGCGACTGGTGATCAGTTCTGATGTGCTATACTTATCAGAATTTCCATAATTCAGCACGAGAACTGATCACCAGTCGCTCGTAAGTTGTTCGTAACTTTACGAACAGCTTTATGAAACAGGGCCCAGGTTATGTAACCCTTTTAATGATTACCCTACTGGAAAGAGTCGAGTATATATTAATTTTAGCTTTCAACATTCAAATAAAGTCTGTTATTTCTTACTCCTACTAATAATCACGAAAACTAAATTGAGTAGACACAATGGTCTAGGCGTTCAAGTATATTGACTCAATAATTTATCAAAGCAGTGTTAATTGCAGATCCCTAAGATACCTCATACATTTAGTGCATCGATTTTAGCCGGTACATTCCTAAACATTATCACACCAGCCAATGTAGTCACCAAGTTTATCGTAAATTCTACTGCAAATCGTATACAACCACAAGCTACACCAGTTTTTACAAACCAACAATGAGTCCTTAAGCAAGTCGGATTCAGAAACGGAAAACAACCGATGATCACATGTCTTATAATGTATATATATATATATATATATATATATATATAACATATATATTATATATATGTATATATATATCATATATATATAACATATATATTATATATATGTATATATATATCATATATATATTATACACTGTACATATATATATATATATATATATATACATATATTGCTGAAAAGTAGAACATTTACATGAACTCTTCTAAAACATTATTCGATTCGATGAAATATTATTGTATAAAGTCAGTTGGTGGGGTACGACTTCCAAGCTCTGTTCTCGTTCACAAATTATTTTCAGCAACATAATTTTGCATTTCAGAAATCTGACATACTGTGAAAGTAGCACAGGGATCTCCTTTGCACCTTAATTTTCATTTGCTGATGAAACATGAATTTGTTACTCACATCGCCATACAAGAAACCTCGCAGATTATTTGAACGCATTGGTTAAAATCCAATCAAACATAATATATCTCTGAATGTAGACAAAAAAAAATTCCTTGATCTCACATGAACTTCATGTCAGTACGCATACACATACACAGACACATACCCAGACACGCATTGCATAAATTCCTATGCGAAAGCACACACTAATACATACGTCATAATGCACAGGCAAGTTTAAGCATTTTCTAAACTAAGTGTATGAGCAAGGCACAGCTTACTGTCGTTCTATAATAATAAGAATGGTTTACATTCGGGTTATGATTTACTGATTAATGTTAATTTCTTTCTTTGTTTATTATACTCTCTCTCTCTCTCTCTCTATATATATATATATATATATATAATATATATATATATATATATATATATATATACATATATGTATATATATATATTAATATTTTTGTATTTCGTCTTTGCAAAAAGAAATTCTTAACATTTTTAAGTGTCACACACAAACATACATAAACACAATAATGGACAGACATTTTTTAGTATTTTCAAAACCAAGTGTATTCGCAAGACACAGCTTACCGTCGTTCTCTGATATCCAGAATGGTTTACATCCGTGTTCTGATTTGCTGATTTATGCGGATTACCTTACTCGAAGGACACCGCAAACTGGCATTTTGTTGTTTTTAGCATCCTGTTGATGAGTATCGAGAATAAAAGAACAATGAAAGAGTGGAGTCACGAAGCAACCACTCCAGGGCCCCATTTCATAAAAGGTTGGTACGATGACAACTCTTGCTGGACCTACAATTATTGTCATGGTGACGACAAGAATCCGGCTTCCGGATTGGCTGTTGCTATTGGAAGTTGCCATTCCAGCCAACAGTTACCATCCTAACACAGAGACTCCAACCCCAAGCACCTTCTGATCTGGAGATTCTCCCGCCTGAAACCATTAGCAAACGGGAGACTCCAACTTGATGTGTGCGAAGCGCGAAATTCCCAAGGTTCTAGATGCTCTCTGGTGCTATCTAAGGCTTACTTTTTCAACATACGATAGAAATAAGTAAGAAATCCTTTCCAACGGGAGACAAAGAGCCAGGGCGGGAGAAATTAAATCTCAAACGGGAGAACGGGAGATTTTGCAAATATGGGTTTTCGGCGGGAGATCTCCCGTCGAAAACGGGAGAGTTGGAGTCTCTGCTAACATCGTTTATGAAACAGGGCTCCTGATCGGCGACGCGAGCGCTCTAGACGACGCCTTCTCTAGAGTTCGACAATGGAAACATTGGCTCATGTGGAGATCAACATTTTTACCGTAATAACGTCGTCTTAGGGTTCCCGACACACATCTAAAGCTCGCTTATTATCTAATGGTTGGACGATTTACGTATTAAAGGGGTCCTGAAATCCAAATGCATGTTGATTTGTGTTGATTTATGATACCCTCAACATCACTTTTGCGGAGATACGAATATCCGAAACAGCATATTTTAAACAATTTTTTCTTCTATTTTTCTTAAGATCACTTGGGAACGCTCACAAAAAAATCCTTTCAAACCAATGTTCTTGAGATGACCTTATCTGTCAATCATTGCTAAAGTAGTGAAATGTTTAACAAAAGACCTTTGAATGCACCTTCCTCTCGACTCAGCATAACTTGCATGTTTCTGTAATATTAGTGTGTCTAACAAAAGACATGGCATTATAATATATGCCCCACCATTCGAACATTTTGATAATCGCCTGCTTATTGTCAGCGCCTACAGTATAGTCCTTCTCAACTCTGATATATCGTTCTATTATTATAACGGAAAGATTTGTCTCCAGCAAATCCAATCAGATGTTTGTACACCTTCCTGCACTTAAACGTTCAAAAAAAAAAAATCATTCCTCAACACAGTCCAATGAGCAGAAGCCTTTGTTGAAACAGAAATCAGAGGATCGCTCAACATAACAATGACGAAAAGACATAATAGCATAGAATTCAAAATGATCAAAACAGCGTGAATGGCGAGGGTTTCGTGCAAACAAAGTTTGTATTGTCTGCGATGCCTGTACCTTATTTCACACACACCCTTATTATGCTATATACAGGCTTGTATCCTGGCAATATCATGAGTTGTATAGTTGTACAGTTTCCAAAGATAAATCATCTCAAGTTTTTCCTACATTTACAAATTGGTGGTTTTATACTAATATCGAAGAATCTTTATTATCCTCTAAAAATAAACAACCGAAATACTTAGATAATGGAATGAAATTATGTGGCAATGATTTCATTACGGAAACATAATAAGTTAAACTGTAAATATTATAAAATCCTTTCAAGCTAAAACTTATAAACTGGTTAATCACAATTCATTAACGTACTCTAAAAAAAATCGAGTAAAACATTCACTCTTGAAGGAGCGAATACAAAAAAAAGAGTGAATTTAGAGTGAAATAGGAGTGAACTTTGAATGAAAATGTTCATTTTCACTCATTTTGGAGTGACCTCAGGGATCACTTAAAGGTTTTGGAGTGATCCCTGAGGTCACTCTAAAACTAAATAAATCAGGGTAAACGAGGTCAAGGTCTCTTGTATCTGCAATCAATCCATCTATATCATAATACTGACCATGCTTTAGAAATAAAACTACGTGTCAGGCACCTATAAATTCGTGTAGACCTATGGGTACGTTTCTTACACTTACCAAGAATGCTGTACTTCTGGGTCCAATTTTGCTGATTCACAAGTAGGCCTATGTTTGCAGTTTCTATTCTAAAGGTACATTTAGACACGGGATCACAACTTGTAGTCTGTTCAGCCTGTAGGCAGGTGCAAACACAAACGAGATCGAAATTGGTCTTATAGTTTGGAGACCCAAACAGAGTATCGCGATGTATATCGAAGCACTCACAAACTGTTTGGGTGATTATGCTATCAGATGAGTATCTGTGTTTGCACCCATAATTTCATGTGTCCCTTTAGAGTTATAGAGGGGCGGGTTTTCCCCACATATTGAGTCCTATGTGAATATCTGAAAATCAAATCGTGCTAACGTAAGTGAATTCGCCCTTCATTTGTTTTGTGCACGGTGTGGGTAACCGACACACAGCGACGTCCTTGAATACCTTCGCTTTGTAGTTGATCGAAATGTTTACATGTAAAGTGAATGGCGAAACCCGGAAGAAGCAAAATACCAACAAATATTGACTGCTGACCTCTCGACCCTACAAAATACAAACTGCATTTGCCTCGCAAAACTACCTCGTATGGGTAATAATAGCCCATAACCTAATGTCGCCTCGTATAACAAGGCTTTATGTCGACAAATGTGTGAATTTACAGGAAAGGGAACGATAAGAACTAAAGTAAAAGGAGCACATTTACGAGCACCTTGGAAAAGTAAGAAAACGCTTTTAATTTCTTTAGGAAAATAATCATACGTTTAACTGATGTCATGTCATTTATAACATCGCGGCTTGCATACACCGTTCCGAATGCATACAATACAATTATTTCACTTGAAATTAACCAGGGAACAACTTTTTCTTTCAGTTCGGGTAAGACCTGAGCAAATTTAATCTACTTAATATGTCATGACCATGAGTCAGAGAGAGAGAGAGAGAGAGAGAAGATTTTCTGATAAGAAAAACAATTTGTACTTTATGACTATTTAAACAAAGAGGAAGCACCATGGAAGAATGTTCATAATACCAGTCCTAGCAAGTTTTCTATCTACTAAGAATAGATATGAAGTGATAAATCCCAAAGAATTTCTTGTTATCACGGTAATAGCTGGAGGCCAATTTAGGTAACTTACACCCCATCCAATGTGTCTGAAGGTTAGTACACGTATATCTTCGTCGGTGCCTGTGTCTTCTTCAGTCAATATGGACTCAATCTCATTTCTTGGTGATAAAGTCAATCATTGTCTACAGAAATACGTATCTGTTCTGCAGGAAAGATGTAATGACCATGATCATACCGTTCATTTTGCTTACCAGTTACAGTCAAAAATACATTTACCTTTGAAACATGCATTCCCATCTGTTATGACTATTAATTGTTTTTTGTTTTGTTTGTTTGTTTGTTTTTTACTAACGACCAACACGGTGAAAGTTTTGGAGGTGAAGAAAGGAAACTCTTACTATCACATATCAGTATAAAGTGATGATGATTAAAGTATGATGCTTTCAACCACTTTAAGAGTTACAAATGCTTGTAGTAATGATATCATTGATAACGTGAATGGTAATAATAATGGTGACTGCTGTAATAACACCAATGACAATGTTAATTATGATCATTGTTAATAGCACGAAATGTGTGTGCTTGTTGGATGTCTTATACATGAATTGTTTACAGGCGTATCTAATCACTGTAATACATACAAACCAATGAAGAAAAGAGAAACAATGACAATATAAAACATTCACAATATTATTTATGTGCACTTATAAAACAGAAAGAGAGAGAAAGAGTGACAGCGAGTATACGCGTTGGCATGTTTGCAAATTCCACGCATTGGAAACCAAGGGAAAAGACACCCACAGTTTACATTAAAAAGGTGCGTGAATATCTTCTTGCTGCTGTTTGCCAAAAAAAAAACCCCAACAACAACAAAAAGAGGTTAAGTTCCATGCCCATTGTTGCTGATTTGTATAGGATATAGAGGATGTATGAGCGCACTTGCATCAGATGTGCTTTTACCTTTAACACGTGATTAATCAACAATAGGAGAGCTGTATAAGGAAATGACGCATAAATGACCGGGTGGTTGAAGCAGTGGTTGGTATTTTTTTTTTATTATCATCATCTTTCACCACGACCGTTTTTATTCATTAAAGCGGGTTTCCCACATGACAGAGCGAGGACTCGCCCTGATTTTGATACTAATATGTAACGTATTCACAGCGAAGAATGTGATACCTCCCACCAAATAGCTAGCAAGCTCTTGCCAAGGTAAACTAAGGAAAGAATTCAATTCAGTTCAATTCAATTCAATTCAATTTTATGTCATACTTCTCGTATACATGTACACCTGTATATCAATATGACATCAAAAGTAATAGCACAAGTTCTTGTACCTTGTAAATAATCCAAAAGGGAGAGATACTCAGAGCAGAAGTCATCGTGTTATATATAAAGGAAAACAACAATGGAAATGTTCACCAATTATATTTCATAATTTGAGGAATTCTAAGTCCCTGTTAGTCCATATAGTTGAACAGGAAGCTTCCTGTCTAACTCGGTGTAAACCTATATGCCATGCAGTCCATTTTATTTTTTTTTCCAATGTGATAACACACGTGAATCGAATTTTTCTTTAGTAATATATGACAGAAAATGTCAATACACAATGTACGTCATCAGAAAAAAAAGTATAGTAGGCCTATACATAAATGTCTGAATCACAGTGTCAAAATTAATATCATATTACTAGATAAGCAAATAGTTTATAATGAAATTATGCATGACGTCTCTGCCACTGTATAGGCGGTTGCTGAACACTTGGTAGAGCGGGTATATCCCTCCCCCTTCATTACGAGGGAGCTTTTGCATTTTATTTTTTTTATTTTCTAATTATTTTTTTTTTTTAGAATAGTATTGTGCACCAGAAATTATCTGGTGCACACTTTCTTTGTTGAGTGTTTTTCAAAGTCAGTATTTTCGAGTCATTGCCGTCTGTACAGTATTCGGTAGGTGTTGCACAAGAAAAATATGTCTCTGATCTTCCTATTTTATGTTTCTCTATGTACGTACAGACGGTGATCCGTAACCTCGAGGATACAGCTAACTTCGAGGATAAACTCTGGCCCAATGCCTACGACGCCCGTTCACACGACGAAGTTTCTCCTCGAAAGTAGCCATCCTTGAGGATAGGCTTACCGCCCCCCGTAACTACACTTATAAATGTACAAGTTCCTATCAACAAGTTATGTCCACACAATGCTTAACTACGAATGAGGATTCCTTGCGGCTCCTCATGGAGCGCTAACCCTGAGATATCTCGTGGATAGCTATTTTCGAACTAACTTTAAGGTACATTTAGCTTAGATACGATCTTATCCTCGAAGATATAGCTATCCTCCAGGCCTGACGCCTTGAATTTAGGGCTTATTATTCATGAAAGGTTCTAGCTTCATTGACTTGACCTTTCAACAACAAAGGCTTAAAAATTACTGAAATTTCCATCTGTTCCGAAGGTCTTAGATTGCTTCTTTTGTAGGAGACAGCACCTTCACAGTGAATAGATCTCTTGTAGGATGACACATTTGCTCCTGCGGTAATTGCTCCGGTCTTATTTTCTCCAAGGACTTAGGGTTAGGGTTGTGATGAGGGTTTAAGGTTTATTTTGATGTTAAGATTAGGATTAAGGTTATGTTTGTGGGTAAGCTTTATGTTTGGCTTAGCGTGCAGGTATTTCATGCGAGCAATTGTCGCAGGAGCAAATGTCATACGGAACCCTCATGTAGAATTTCTGAAAATGTGCGAGTATTAGAATATTGTGTGCACCTAACACGTGTAGAGGCAGCTGAACAATCCGATATTTGAGACTCAATGGACCCCAATTATGCGTGCTTTTGTTTCAGTGTTAAAATGATGTATCAAAACAAGAGTCACATTGCAGTAAAGATGTGAATAATGATTCATTTCTTGTAGCCGTGTATGAGCTAGGACAAAATATGCAATAGATATTTGACTGAGCTCACTAGCTAGCTAGCTTGCTCTTCGCTTTCCCTACTGATCCTCTACTTAGCAGTGTATGTTGTATGTGTACACAATCCTCGTCTCAGTTCTGAAATTCTCGTTACAGCGGGGTAAAACTCAGGTCTAAAAATTATCATCTATATATCTTTATGTACTTTACTGTTCGATTATAACGAATTTTCGAGGATTTCGTTATAACGGGAGTGCAATGAATAACAGTTCGTGGATGTTCTATTGATGCACGTACCAACCATCAGTACTGGACAATAGAACTCCAAATACATGTACTAATAATCCCTCGTGCAGTTCTAGTTAGTAGCATATTAACAATATCGTTCTATAATCTAATACAGTGTATGATAGAGCATTCACTAGTCGTATAATACTTGAATGTGATTAAATGTTCATGTACACTAATTAAAGTAAGAAATGCATTCGAGACAAGATTTTATTTGAGTAATGGTCAAATTGGTATGACCTGACACGAATTGCTTTAATACATCATAGTGCGATGGGAGACCACGCACGACGTACAACGTATCAATACCATACGAAAGATGTGAATATTAATTGAGATATACCACAATTTTGATATAAACTTTTTTTACGATTAGCATTGATAGGCGTTACTTGCCTTTTGTTTGCCCCTATTTCACCTCTGGACAAATATAAGACAGCATTTGATTGCTGAGATTCAGTACGTGTGGCCCGCGTGGATGTATGGCATGGTTATCAAATTGAGCATTAGTCATATCCCATGCATCTAGGAAACCCACATTATTTTCCTCGGAGATGATACTTCTCAGTCGCCAGTCCAGGTCCCGAGTAAGCCAGTCGCTATTCATCACGTAGTGCTGCACAAGTTTGTGCTCTCTGGTATTTGCACTTTTGAAGAGTATTAAAGTCTGAGGACTTCTCTCACGCAAGCGATGGATGGCGCCAACGATAGATTGAATGCGAGCCTCGAAGACTGGCGGTGGATGTTTGATGAAGTGCACCCCTAACGATAAAACTATTATGCTGACATTTTCGTAATCACGGATACTGTTCAAGACGTTTACTACATAATTAATGTTTGCTGTTATCTCCCAGTTTCTGGCACGAGCGATAGGATAGCCATGAAACCGATAAATTATGTTTATATCATAGTCATTTTCCAACATCTTCATTGGTCCAATGTACCAATTCGACGACTTCTCTTTAATGCTAGTCTTTAGTTTGAATGTCTCGGCGTAATATTTAAAGAGTTGCCGGATGGTCGAATCGCCAAGCAGAAAAACTGTTTTGCTTTGCAGGCATTCTATAGCTTCTTCCGTTGAGAAATGACGAATATTACAGGTACTGGAGTACCAGTGCTCTCCCAAGTAGAAGCCGGAGACATCGGCTTGACTGCCAAGAGCAGCGGGATGGCAAGAAGGCAGCTGAGCTAGTGCGTTGCTGTGAACCACTGAAGAAGCACCTTTTAGAGGGACGAATCAAACTAGAACTATCACTCATTGTGATTAATATACCCCCACCCACAACTGAGGGAATTAGCTCAACCAGGACTAATTTCTTTTTAATTTTTTAATAGCAAAAAATGTTACCATGGCAATGCACTGTTCAAAAGTGAATAAATGTATTGCTCACTGTTAGTCATATGTCCCACATCTCAAGTCAAGTGCTCAAAAACTGAGTGAGCAAGATAAATAAACTGACAATTTGTATGGTTTTCATTAAAAATTGTGTGTTATCATGGCAACACAATGTTGGACATTAAGAAAAAATGAAGTTTGCACAATAGCCGTTACATGTGCAATTTCAAGCCAAATGATAAAAGGCTGAGGGGCTTAGTTGAATTCACAATACCAGTGTATCATTTTCATTCAAAATATATTGTTACCATGGCAACACATTTTCAACACTGACAAAAGATTTTTTGCACATCTACGTAATGTAGAGGTAACATATGCCAAATTTGAAGCCAAAATGCTATAACACAGAGAGTTAGGAGAATCAAAATGTTTGCATGATTTTCATTCAAAATGCACTGTTACCATGGCAACACATTGTTCCACAATGATGAAATACGAAGTTTGCATATCTCTGTACTATAGTGGTTGCATGTGCCAAATTTCAAGCCAAATGCTCAAAGACTGAGGGAGTTACCTGAATCCACAATATTTTTGTATGATTTTCATTCAAAATATGCTGTTACAATGGAAACGCATTGATCAACATTAACAAATGGTTAAGTTTGAACATCTACGTACTATAGTGGTCACATGTGTCAAATTTCAAGCTAAATGCTCAAAGACTGAGGTAATTACCTGAATCCACAATATTTTTGTACGCATTTTAGTGAAAAGATGCTGTTACCATGGCAACGCATTGTTCACCACTGACGAAAGATTAAGTTTGCACATCTATATGCTATAGTGGTCACATGTGCCAAATTTCAAGCCAAATGCTCAAAGACTGAGGGAGTTAACTGAATCCACAATATTTTTGTATGATTTTCATTCAAAATATGCCGTTACCATGGCAACACACTGATCACCACTGACGAAAGATTAAGTTTACACATCTACGTACCACAGTGGTTATGTGTGCCAAATTTCAAGCTAAATGCTCACAGACTACGGGAGTTAGCCGAATCCACAATATTTCTGTAAGCTTTTCGGTAAAAAAAACTCGTTACCATGGCAACGCATTGTTCATCACTGACGAATGATTAAGTTTACACATCCATATACTATAGTGGTCACATGTGCCAAATTTCAAGCCAAATGCTCAAAGATTGAGGGAGTTATCTGAATCCACAATATTTTCATTTGATTTTCATTCAAACTATGCCGTTACCATGGCAACACATTGATCACCAATGACGAAAGAGTAAGTACGCACATCTACGTACCACAGTGGTCACATGTGCCAATTTTCGAGCCATATACTTAAAAACTGAAGGAGTGAGATTTATCTACACATTTTTGTATGATTGGTTAAAAAAAAACTGCCGTTGCCATGGTAACAGATTTTTTAACGCACACACCAAAGATGTTTTGGCACAACTATATAGTACATTGATCACATATCCCAAATTCAAACTGAATTGTCACAAAACTGAGAGAGTAGTTCGATCCACAACATTTTGTAAGATTTTTATGAAAATCTGCCGTTGCCATGGCAACGCAGTATGAAATACTAATGAAAAAGGTGTCTTGCACATCGGCCTGTGGTAGCAGTCACACATGCCAAATTTGAAATTAATTGCTCAAAAAATGAGAAAGTTGTTCGATCCACAAGATTTTAGGAAAATTTGCCGTTGCCATGGCAACGCATTATGCGATATTAACGAAAAAGGTGTCTTGCACATCTACCTTTGATAGCGGTCACACATGCTAAATTTGAGGTCAATTGCTCAAAAAATGAGAGAGGAGTTCGATCCACAAAATTTTGCAAGATTTCTTTAAAATTTGCCGTTGCCATGGCAACCCATTGTGCAATACTAACGAAAAAGGTGTCTTGCACATCTTCCTTAGATAGCGGTCACACATGCTAAATTTGGGGTAAATTGGTTAAAAAATGAGAGAGTAGTTCGATCCACAAGTTTTTATGAAAATATGCCGTTGCCATGGCAACGCATTACACGATACTAACGAAAAAGGTGTCTTGCACATCTACCTTTGATAGTGGTCACACATGCCAAATTTGGGGTCAATTGCTCAAAAAATGAGAGAGGAGTTCGATCCACAAGATTTTGCAACGGACCGCCCGCCCGACCGCCCGACCGCCCGCCCGACCGACCGACCGACCGACCGACCGACCGACCGACCGACCGGCCACCCGACCTCAGAGTGATTCCTATATACCCCCCCTACACACTATGTGTGGGTGGGGGTATAATAACAGAAAAAAAAAATCATCTCTACCAGTCATGCCAGTTGTGGCACATCAGTATTCATAAATGTCTATCCGGCTTTCCTCCAATTTCAAATTTTACACTTGCGGTATTTTTTAACCCCTTTGCTGTTCTCGTCCCGCCAAGAGTGTAGCGACTAAACTGAAAACCTCGCATTTACATCAATAATCTGCATACAATGGCGCCAAAAGTGTCAAACTTTTGACCTAGACATCATCTAGCAATGATTTTGCAATCGTTAGGGCCATTCTTAGTGTTGAGAGTTTCGATTTCTATACTTTTCTTTGCTCTTTCTCTTTCCTCTCCGAGCTCACCAAAGTTATAATAGCTGCCAAATTTGGCCACAAATTTGACCAAATGTTTTCCAGTAGATGCTGAACGCATTATGTGAAATTGCCCTTCTTTTCACGCTCCCCCCCCCCCCCCCCTTTCCCTTGGGGTCCCAACAGGGGCAAAACTGGATATGACATAAATGAAAAAGACGAAATGTGAAAATTGGTCCCCCATTGGTCCCAATTTCGTAGGCTGGAAGCAACGAAATACCCCCCCCCCCACCACCACCACCACCACACACACACTCACACACACACGTTAAAGGCAAGACAGATAAATAACGACAAAAAAAAAAAAAAAAAAAAGAGAGAGAGAACGGGGAAGCAAAAAAGGAAAAGCATTGAGAGTTTTAAAACCCAAACTGTAAGAATTTTTTTACCTCGTTGAGACTGAACTACTATTGAAGCGGTGGCTCCAGAAATCCTCATATTTGCCCTGTGAAAACAGATACAGGTACAAATTATTAATAGCATGATCACAGAAAAGCAAACGTGAACAGTCAATCTTATGTTCCGAACGATGAAAATGATAACGCAATATCAACAATATGATTGACACACAGTGGACTGGAGTACCGTCATCTTTCACACACTTACTATAAGGCTGGCCTCAAACTGTCAAGAAATTGGCAGATGACCACGCGATTATGGGATTTTTCAATTTTCGTTCAAAGTGTGTCCCAAACCTTGTAGGAATGAGCTAATAAATAGCCAAAGCAGGTATGGCGTTTTGTAAGCATCTTGAGAGCCTCACAAATGATCAGAGCCGAAATGGCACACTTATTTCATTATGTGCCCATCTTCGCTCAATTTCCGGACAGTGTGACGGCTCATGGAACATGCACACCATTTGCGAAGGATGTGAACCTGGAAAAGATACCAACATTTGCTGATTAAAAGGATCGCAGTCTTGGTTGAGACCTAATTTCAGGTTTCTAACATTATTTGGTGAGATAATGAGAAACCTTTTATGAAATATGAAAGAGCATGTAATTCTACCCGAAATTAAATGTTTATTTGATGAAAATTGGTTTTGAAATGGCTGAAATATCCAAAAAAGAGCGATTCTAATAAAGTGTGGGACCCACATTTTATTACGATGGCTTTGTTTTCCTGTGTTTTTGGATGTTTCAGTCATTCCAAACCCGATTTTCATCGAAAAAACAAACAACAACTTTGAATTCCTCTTAGAATGGTATGCTCTGTATTTTATCATAAGTGTTTTCTTGGTATCTAGCAAAAAGTTAAAAGCCCAATTCTTACCTCTACCAATACTGTACAATCCCTTTAACCTGCAAAGAATCGCCAAACCGGCGCGGGGGTTTGAAAGCGTAGTCAAGTCTTCGTGGGTTCGTCGGTACTTCTGTAGGTATATATATATATACATGTATATATATATATATATATATATATATATATATACAGTGTATATAGCAATAATAAAGTCACAACAGAGGAATGCAGGGAATGCATTGATAGCCAATCTTGATTTAATGAATAATCCGAATTTTCGAGGAACCTTCCTCTTCTTCAGGGATGACAGTACTGTCATCCCTGAAGAAGAGGAAGGTTCCTCGAAAATTCGGATTATTCATTAAATCAAGATTGGCTATCAATGCATTCCCTGCATTCCTCTGTTGTGACTTTATTATTGCTATTTCTAGTACTGCCAATACGCGGAACAACTACAGTGTATATATATATATATATATATATATATATATATATATATTCTTGCGAACCTTTTCTGCATTCTTGGTCGGTTTTTGATCGTAATTTGTTCTTGAAGTGTTTTGAAAGCCTCGTAATATTACACGCATTACCTACGCATGACGTGACGATGTTCACAAAATCTTCTTGAAATCGAAGTTGAGAAAATGTCTCGTGTCTGTTTCGCAAAAGCAGCAAAATTGTCAAACAAAATCAGAGAGGATTTTTCCCCTATTTAGATTTCCCTGTTGTCACATAAGACTAAAAACTTTAAGTCAGGTATTTATATTTTAGAACATGACATATTGAAGTACTTGTTTTCCATCTGTATTTTCCAACAAAAAAATAAATAAATAAAAACTTGAGAAGTAAAGGTTACACTATTCTATGATGCATCTATCTAGATTTGTTGTTGCTGTTATTGAAATTTTATGGATCTTTTGCACTATTAATTGAGTATACATTATTTCTTACTTCCAGAAAGGGAGTTGACTGTGTCTGTCATTAAAGCGCGTTTCATTCCACACATCAGAAGGTGGGCGGAGGCGATGCCCGAACCAATGTTTGCAGGACAAGTTTCGTGGCTTCCGGCAGAACCATGGGAAGCCCGATCTCTCATCGGTGAAATTACACAGTGGACCCTATCAAACAGACGATGGAGAAATGATAAATTACAAGAAAAGTGCAAGTTTCTGGAACACAAATAGATTCATCCTCTTGTAGTTGTATGACACTTGACTGTCTAGCCTCCTTACACGCTGCACACAAATTTTGTCAATAATACTTTGCCAGAGACACTGGTGGTTCTTCAGTTCGTCTTTAATTTATCGCACAGCGCGGGGAACACGGTATTGACAAAGAGGTACTAAGCGAGCTACTTGTACCCATAATGTGTTATTAGGACAAAGTCAAGTAATATAATTCATTCACAAAGTAGGGCCATTGTATATGGTTACAAATCATTACTATGACGATGGTCAAAAGTATCGACAATCAGGGGGCATTTCACAAAGTGTTTTGTCAGACATTTCTTCTTACAAACTGTTGTAAGCTACAGAAATCCTTTCATCTGATTGGTTGAGAGCAAATTTGTCTGAAAAAGAAAAACAGCCGACAAAATGTTTCGTGAAATGCCCCTCAGGCACTACACTGTCTGATACTTACATACTGTTTCTGCAGAGAAATATCGCACAGAGTAGCTTCTACTTCTGAGGATTTCTCAGCTCGAAAGCCTCCAAGAAAATGTGCTTCAACGAGGCCCTCACTCTGTATTTGTTGGAGCAGATAAATGGATTCGCTAGGATGAACGAGCGTGACCTCGATGCTGACGATGCCAGCCCATTTAAGAGTAAAAAGAGCGGTGTATGATCCGTTCCCGTGGTCGAATACCTCTCCATCTGTTGACGAGCTGGCTGCGAAGGTCCGATTTTTGGTGAATATTCTCGCACGAAAGTAGTCCCCACCGTACGCTTTTGCTTGGTAAAGACCGTTCCTTGCTTGGATGACGAGTTCCAACTGATCGCAAACCCGGAACTGACCGTGCTTTCCCCTTACTGTGAAGGACGAGAACCTGCCACTAGTGAAGGTAGTGGCGTTTTGCCACGAAAGTTTCGAGGGGAGGCCATACTCGTTGGAGCGCATGCCCTTGGTTCTAACGTTTCGACCAGGGCAGAACGGATGGCGTACCGTCCGAATGCTTCCGACTTCGCCTTCTTCCGATTTCTGCTCTGCACAGCTATCCAATGAAAACTGGTTAAGCAGTCCAGAGAAAGATAAACGCGAAAGAGATAATCATCATTTAACCACAAAAGTATTTTGGGTAAGTTTAATTTAGAAATCACCACAATGAATTGTACTTCATTCTTGTATATGAGAAAAAGTAGATGGAAACTATTGCATTCGTTAAATCTTTAGAATACAATTATTATCAATAGACCGTTCCGGTAATGAATTGAAAAAATATGCATGTTTTGCTCAGAAAAAATTTCCATACATTAACACAAAGCTTGCAAAATAATTTCTTGCTTGATACAGCTAGAATAAGCAATGAAAGTTCTACTCCAGCAAACACTTGATTGCTAGATGGTGTTAGTCCTCATCAGATATTCCTATCCCCCTACAAACAACAAAAGAAAGAGTCAACAAGAAGAAAATACAGAAAGGAAAAAAAAATTAATCCCTGAGATGATCAATCATCGTGTCCAACGGTTCCTTTCCGTATGACTCAGTCTATACATTTATGTAAATGCAACTTAAAATACTTTGCAGGTCGCTAATTTCAATTTTCAAATCTTTTGTTTTGACAAAGACGACTGATGTTTGAATGATTTTCATGTCCTTGTTTTCCCCTACCGACAGCCTCTAATGTAAGGAAAACTTTTGTATACCTTTGAGAAGTTGCGTAGAAGGGACGGATTGGAGAAGAAAGGAGCAGGTAAAGCAACGGCAAAATCTCCTTGTCTAACTCTTATGTACGCCGCTGTCAATAAGATGGTTACAGCAGTAAAAGCCAGCAAGACTACGAACGCAACAGCGATATGCTTTTTCATTTTCGTCCATTTACCCTCCGTCGACCTTTACCTGTATAGGAGAGAATACCAAGACGAATCTAAATGAAAAATATTGAGAAGTTTGTCTCAAAGCAAATCTCAAGCATACAACAAAGCTATATGCAAACTCAAACTTCGCATGCTATTAGTACAGCACAGAGTAATAGTAACAAAATGCAGGCGACTCTCCCCTGAGCTTTCAAGATAGCTCTGATCTTGACGAAAAATGTCTCCTTTATTTTTATCCATTCAGTAGATTGCAATGACCTCTCTAGGAACCCAGACAACGTGATGAGTGAAGCACTATAATTTTAAATTCACATTTTTACTGAAGTCTTAGCATGTTAGCAAAATAATTACCGGGTATGAAGCGTGAACCAGTCTGAGTCTTTGTACCAAATACACCATTTACCCATGCCTGCTCCTGCCAAAGGTCCCAAAATTATGAAAACATTCGATCTAACTTAGATGTGGATATAGTCTTACAGTGCACTCATAGCAGTTCAATTAACTTGATGTAACCTGTGATTTCATGATTGTAAGAGGACATTACATCCAGTAGAAACCTGTCTTACATTAACTTCAATCATATCGTTCCTTACAATTCTGAGTCACCTGACCCATGCCATTCACACCGAAGTAGGGGAAGGTGGGGCAAGATGGGACACGGGGCAGGATGGGAAAATGCGATAACTATCTAAGTAAGCATCAGAGGGCACTATAATCTGCACTGATAAAAAGCACGCTGTCAGGAAGCCATCTTTACGCTCTGTGAAGCCGAGATTCTCTTGAGCTTTGGAAGACAACAAACACAATAATTGATATCGATGACGGCAGAATTTCTGCAGTTAAGAAATGTATAGTAAATTAGTATCCCTGGCATAATATGAAGAAAGGTAGAACGTTGATATCGTGTGGTGTTTATAGTATACCAGGTACATCAAGTTTATTTCACAAAATGTAGGCAGACTACATGTCATTGCATGTATTGTGTAGAGCTAATAGAACCAGAATAAGAAGTCAGTGTAGTGTGTGTATGTGCATGGGGCAGGATGGGACATCCACCTCGGGACAGATTGGGCGGGTGTCCCATCTTGCCCCATCATATTTGGTAAGGTTAATGTATATATGTTTTATTTTTTTTTCCAGTTTCAGAATGGTCCGGAATTACAAAAGAAAGAGCGACCGTTTCAAGTGGAACACGGAAATATGCGTCTTCATTGTTTGTCCTATCCTAGATTTGGCTATTTTGAGATGGCTATTAGTAATTACAGTCAACCTCGCCTAAGTCGAATCTATTGGGACCGGCGAAAACACTTCGACTTACGCGAAATTCGACTTCCGCGGAAGTCGAATTTTTCTTCGACTTGTATTTCCAGACGAATTTTCATAATGCAGTGTCTTATCATATTTTTAGTGGCCGTGAAATTACAGTAGACGGTAGTATTATGTTGTAATTAGTATTTTTGTTTTGTTTACGTTTTAAAAAAGAATCCCGGAGCTCAATTTTTGGACTGTGATAATTGAAATGCGTTGCACGTAATTTCTGCAAAAGATCGCGAAACGAACGCGGGAGTTCGGGGCGCCGTTATTTGTTCGGGGATGTTTTTACTTCGGTAAGAATTTGAATTAGATAAAATTCAAATGTCTGGATAATGTGTTAACCATATATATATATATATATATATATATATATATATTTCAATGAACTTTTCCGCACAATGCGTCATGATCTGGTCGTGATTTGCTTTTGAAAATGTCTTTACTGTCTCGACATAGCGCTTGACCTTCGCCAGACGTGCGCGATGTTCGCAAAATCTTCGTGAAACATCGAACAGACCCCGAAGCTTCTTCGGAGAATGTCTCGTGCATGTTTCCCGATATGCTCCGATAAATTTTTATAATGCAGTGTCTTTTTATGTCTTTATAGGCAGTTGAAATACAGAAGACGGTATAGCAATACGTATAGTATTTAGTGTTTTTTGTTTTGTTTTGAGTTTTAAAAAATCGAGAAACTTAAGTTATTGGACTGTAATAATCGAAATGCGTTTCATGTACGTCAAAGGGATCATTCGACATTTATTTTAGCATCTTCCGTATAGCTGAATGTTATTGCTATTTATTTTCGAACGTAAAAGCAAACATCAAACGTTAATTTCCGCTGCACCATCGAACGCATCATTTCGAAATTTAAAAGCAAACTTCCGACAATTATTTTAGCATCGTATGGAGCAGAATATTACTGTTATTCACTTCCGGACGTAAAATCAATCATCTGACATTTATTTCAGCATCTTCCGGAGCCGAATGTGATTGCTATTTACTTTCGAAAGTAAAAACAAGCATCCGACATCTATTCTATTTAATCATGGTACAAATAGGTGTTGAATATTATTGTTATTCATCTCCGGACGTATAAGTGACCATTCGACATTCATTTTAGCATCTTCCGGAGCTGAATGTTATTGCTATATATTTTCGAACGTAAAAGCAAACATCCGGCATTTATTTTATCATCGTACGGAGTTGAATACTATTGTTATTCATTTCCGAACGTCAAAGCAAACATCAAACGTTAATTTCACAATCGAACACATCTAAATGTTACTGTTATTCATTTCAAAATTTGAAAGCAAACATCCGACAGTTATTTTAGCATCGTATGAAGCAGAATATTACTGCTATTCATTTCCGAACGTAAAAGCAATCATCTGACATTTATTTCAGCGTCTTCCGGAGCCGAATGTTATTGCTATATTTATTTTCGAAATCAAAAACAAGCATCCGACATTTATATAAATCATGGTACAAATACGGAGTTTGATATTATTGTTATTCATCTCCGAACGTCAAAGTGACCATTCGACATTTACTTTTATGGAATAGCATCTTCCTGAGCTGAATGTTATTGTTATTTTCTTTCGAACGTAAAAGCAAACATCCGGCAGTAATTTTATCATCGTACGGACTTCAATATTATTATTATTCATTTCCGATCGTCAAAGCAAACATTCGACATTCATTTCAGCATCTTCCGGAGCCGATTGTTATCCTTATTCATTTCCAAACGCAAAATCAAATATCTGACATTAATTTCAGCACCGTACGGAGCTTAATCTTACCGTTATTCATTTCCAAAAGTATGAGCAAAGATCCGACATTCATTTTAGTATCATACGGAGTCGAATATTACCGTTATTCATTTCCAAAATTAAAAGCAAACATCTGACATTTATTTTAGCTTCTTACGGAGCCGATTGTTACCGCTGTTCATTTCCAAAAGTAATGGCAAACATCCGACTTTTTTCGCGGGCCACCAAAATCTTCATTTCTGAAATTTTGGTTTTTATGTTCTTCTCAGCTGGACATCAAGGATACAAGGGATATTAGGGTTAACTTGTATTCGACCCTTGGGAGTATTTTATTACAAAAGTAGTGATTTTTTTCCTTCGCTAATTTATCGAAGAATGAAAGAATGCTTCACTCAATGTTTGAATGACGTGCGGGGAAAAAAAAAACTTCGACTTGTGCGATGAAAATTACATGTATTTACACAAATCTGGACACGAAATTATCTTCGACATAGGCGAAATTCGACTTGTAAAACTTCGACTTGTGCAAGATTATTTTAAAGAAATAAGTAAAGAGAAAATCGGGACTTTTCTGGAGCTTCGACTTGGCCGAGTTTTCGACTTATGCGAGGTCGACTTAGGCGAGGTTGACTGTACATAAAATAAAAGTAGGCAATTAAGATGATATTACGTGTGATAGTGTTGCCTTACACAATCTTTGAAAATCCTGTTTCATGTGGAAGTTTGTGACGTAGTTTTTGAAATAAAGCACATTTAGTGAAATGTGGCCTATCCTGCCCCACGTTCCCCTATATCCTTTTTGAAGCATTAAAACGTTAGATCTGTACGTAACAGCGGTTAAGTAGACCATGAATGATGTTGGGCCTTTAATTTTTTGATTTCCAACACTTCCAGTAAGGTCTAACATTAACGTTACGTATTTTTCTTCTGTTTATTTCTTACCCTTCCTTGGTTACTGGCCTTGCCCTTCCCCGTGCGCCTGCCTTGTTCCACAAGTTCCGAGGCCGCCGCCACGCCATACTACTCACGTGTCCCGTGGGCCGGACCGTACATACATTGTGTACATGACATACGGTACTAGTATGGTCCTATGTATTGAGAACTCTATAGAGTTCAGTGTGCGATATTGCACATAAACCATCATACGTACGTACTCGATACACGTGTACGTACCGCGCGCATCGACAAATGTAGGCCTACCACTTTACTTCTAGACATCGCGCGCAGTGACGCCCGACCACCGAACTAGAGTTGCAGACGTACTGATTGACACCTTCCAGCACTATTTTTTATCAAAATGAAATAATGATTAGGGGGCCTATGATTATATTCTATACGGAAAGAAATTAGATATAACTCAGTCTGAAAAATATTTAGGAATAATCATTAATGAACACTTAGACCCTAAGTGGAATGATTCTGTCAAATGTAGTAAAATTATTGGTTTTGTAAAAAGGAATTTTGTACATTATCCCTCACATGTTTCAATCAGTTTGTACAATTTTATACGAATAATTTATGAGTTGTGAGTGCATAGGGCACGAATATCGCACGAGGCGCGAGATGAGCCACTGGTCTATTCAACAAGGCGCGTAGCGCCGCGTTGAATAGACCAGTGGCGAATCTCGCGCCGAGTGCAGTATTACGTGCCCCAATGCACGAACAAAATCATAAATTATTCGTTTTATACAACACCTTGTCCACAATCACAATACAAAATTAGTGACCGCCAACTCAGGAAGGCCCAAAAATAAATGTAACAATTAGGCAATGAATTGTAAACCACCTTGCGTGTACTGCTTTCAAACACTCGTCATGATTCGACCACACAGTCACAGGAATCACGAACTCCGCAGGGTCTATACCCATTCTACGCTAACGTTAGATCGAGTTAGGCCTGACTGTTAGGTCGATCTGAGATGTCGGTAGATCTAGTAGTGGGTCTAGACTTTGTCTATTTCCGAAAATGATTTTGTATAAAAACACAGAAAAATAATCAAATTACGGTTTCTCAACTTGAAATGAAATCTTGATGTTGGGATCACTGTGGTCCACGTAGCAGATCAGAGTCAAAAGTTAAAACACAGCAGTAGGTGTAAAGGCCGCGATACATGCAACTAGCTAGGTAAAGTAACTGCGCGTACACGTTAACGTTGCAGTACTCCGCCGGCGCCGCGCCTGGTCTGTGAGACTTACCGGCAGCGCAGCGCAGCCGGCCAGCACGTACACTGTACAATGTAGTTTGCTGGCGCTTTGCTACGGGTGTGAGCCACAGAACTCTGTGAGCGGCCATGCATTAGTAGCCCCCCGCGAAGCCGTGCTATAGTACCTTCGAGCCGTGCTATAGGCCCATGCCAGGGGCCTATTGTATGGCTGTCACTCTCAATGAGTTTGATAGGTATTTTCTATTGAATGTCATGTGACATGTTCTTGGCCAATCACAATTCGACATCATTCTGAGGTGTTGTATAAACTTTAATATACTGTGTACGTCCATGTTTAGAATATTGTGTTGCTGCATGTGATCCATACGGGTTACGTACTTGAGCGTGTTCAGAACAGGTTTGTAAGACTATTGCTCCGTGACTGGGAAACAAGTTATAACACGTTGTTGCAAAACATACATTTTCGAAATTAATCACAAGACGAAAATATTTCAGACTTATAGACCTAATGTTTTACAAAATGATAATTGATATGGTGAACATCGGTAGGGGACAACACAGAATTACACGAGAGAACAGATTTGGTAGAAATGATTGGTGAACGGGTGTGAGCCACAGAACTCTGTGAGCGGCCATGCATTAGTATCACAAGACGAAAATATTTCAGACTTATAGACCTAATGTTTTACAAAATGATAATTGATATGGTGAACATCGGTAGGGGACAACACAGAATTACACGAGAGAACAGATTTGGTAGAAATGATTGGTGAACGGGTGTGAGCCACAGAACTCTGTCGGGCCATGCATTAGTAGCCCCCCGCGAAGCCGTGCTATAGTACCTTCGAGCCGTGCTATAGGCCCATGCCAGGGGCCTATTGTATGGCTGTCACTCTCAATGAGTTTGATAGGTATTTTCTATTGAATGTCATGTGACATGTTCTTGGCCAATCACAATTCGACATCATTCTGAGGTGTTGTATAAACTTTAATATACTGTGTACGTCCATGTTTAGAATATTGTGTTGCTGCATGTGATCCATACGGGTTACGTACTTGAGCGTGTTCAGAACAGGTTTGTGAGACTATTGCTCCGTGACTGGGAAACAAGTTATAACACGTTGTTGCAAAACATACATTTTCGAAATTAATCACAAGACGAAAATATTTCAGACTTATAGACCTAATGTTTTACAAAATGATAATTGATATGGTGAACATCGGTAGGGGACAACACAGAATTACACGAGAGAACAGATTTGGTAGAAATGATCATGATAAGAAAGTATATATTCCGTTTGCAAGAACTGATCATTTCAAATGTTATTTTTATCTCAAGACTGCACAAGAATGGAATTCATTGACAATTAACATTGTAACCAGTAGGCCCCTACATCTCTTTCTCGTTTTAGATATTTATTAAGACAGTTTTTATGTATGTGAATTTATAGCATACCGTACATGCTTTATTTGGTAAACGTTCTAACCTTATTCTGACTGATGTGAAATTAATGTGTATGCATTATGATATAGACTTTTCTGATATATTCATCCACTTTTTTAATACATTGTATCTCGCTTGTATATCCTGCAATATTGTTTGTTGTTAAGATGACTATTCCTCTTTAGCAATATCACTAATTAACATATTTATATTGATTATCCGTTCTTTGTGAAATATTGCTTTTCCGAAGGCCAGAGCTAAATCTCATTTTCATTTTACTGTATCATAACTACGCTTCAGTGTATCTAGATTTTTGTATTTAAATGTTTTGATTATAATTTTGTTTTAAATTGGTGTGTAATGCACTTCATGGGTGCAGACATTATGGGCATTCGTACCTGTTTTTGGCACCCCTAGACATGTTGTTTTAATTTATCTGGATAAATAAAAAAATAAGAAGTTAAAATTGACAAGGGTGCGAGCACTCCCCTTTAATTTTTTTTTTCGTCATCCGATGAAACCAGGAAGTGGGGAAAAAATGCGTTCCCAGTCTTTTTTTTTTCCCTCGCTTGTCAGCTGATGAAACCTGGAAGTGGCACCGGAAATAGTTTATGCCCCATCCCATTACCGAATTCCTGGATCCCTATGAACCAACAGTCAGAACAGCGAAGGAGAAGAAGGGGGTGTCAATTTTAAGATCATTGAAATTCATGCCTGTTGTGATATTTTATTTTTCCATTTTTTCAAGCAGTGCGAGTGCGTGTGTGTGTGTGGGGGGGGGGGGGGGGGGGGCTGGAAACTCAAGTGCCCCCCCCCCTGCCTCTGAAGCATGAAGTCCTAGTACATTGTATTGGTGGCTGCTTGATCACATTTACACACACAGATCTAGACACAGACCCTAAAACAGCAAAGAGCAGCAACTATGACCAAATTTACAGCTGCTACTTCGATCATCTCCTCCTTCTCAAGCAAAAGTTTAATTAAGCCTTGTGTGCTTTGGTCACATTTGTGTCGAGTCGGCAAGTTTTGATATGAAAACCTGTCTACAGATGCAAGGCTCTGAAAGATTTTAGCACAAAATAAGGATTAAACCCATACATGAGATACAATCATATCATTTTATTTAGGAGTGGGGTGAGAAAGAAGGGGTAGAGGCTTACAGTGTAATCATACTTCCCAAGGACTTCTAAGCTGCAGAACTCACTCGAGATTTTGTTTTTCTATGATACAGTGGAAAGTCAATATAAAGAGATCTGATATAACAATATCTCAAGAATCTTGTAATACACTAGGTTTCCACTGTAATCTGTGCATAGCTTCAAATCTGCTGCAACTGTATTATTCACGAAAACAGGACTGATATAAACCTCATTTTCTAATATTGTCTTATGTGAAAGTCTGATGATTGTCATGATTAAGCTCTGTAATGCTTGTGCAATAAACACAATCTACTTCAGTGAATGTTACCTACATGAGATCACATGCAGATATTCCATCCTCAATTTCAAACACAAACCACAGACCACTAGGACATAAACTGATAATTCCTCTTGCTTCTTACACATACAAGGTACATGTATTCATTTATTCATTTCACACCTTAATTAATTACAGAAGGAATGCATAAACAGAAAGCAGGATGACAAAACTCAATCTAATCATAAAGATCATAATTTCCACAATCCTTGCTGCCAAATTTGTGTTTTTATCATTCCACACCTGTACACTGTACTTTCTTAAGAATAAAGTTACTATATCTTAAAAAAAAAAAAAAATGCACAAGTTCAGTGTTTGATAAAGTGAGTCTGGATATAGAGTGTCATTCATGGTTGATGTAACAAGTGTTCTGTGTACAATCCAAAAGGTTGAAAGAATTCAAAGATCATGAATTTGTAGGAAATGTGAGCCCTTACTCTTCACAGCAATGAAACACAAGGGGCTAGGAAAATCACTGCCAGCCTGGACCCAAGACTTGTCAAATTAAAAGATCAAATTTCCATAACTGAATGCACCAAATATTCAGACTATTGACTGTAACCAAGAAGTAGAAATAAAAAGAGTACAGTATTAGAAGAGACATGCCATTCCATTAGCATGGTGGTTTAACACATCTGGTTTTTGTTACAAAGACAAGGAGCAAAGAGCAACTAGTCCCACTGTCTGATTCACATGTTCACAGCTAGCTCATCAGAATAATTAACAGATTAGAAGAAAAATGAAAACTTTTTTGTTTTAGTTTTTGTTTGTTCAGTGCATAACCTAATCACTCTATGTACAACAGTAATTAATAAATGTGTTACGGTTCCATTGCCATCACGGACAACAGACCAAATGACAAAATTGAATGAAAAAGTGCACACGCTTTATCACTCACCCACCCCAAAACTGCAACTTGAGAATGCAGTCTGGCACAGGTGTATTTCATGTTACAAGGAAAATGCAGAGACTCCAACTCTCCCGTTTTCGACGGGAGATCTCCCGCCGAAAGCCCATTTTTTCATAATCTCCCGTTCTCCCGTTTGAGATTTAATTTCTCCCTCCCTGGCTCTTTGTCTCACCTTGGAAAGGATTTCTTACTTATTGCTATCGTATGTTGCAAAAATAAGCCTTAGATAGCACCAGAGAGCATCTATAACCCTAGGAACTTCGCGCTTCGCACACATAAACTTGGGTCGCCCGTTTGCTAGGGTTTTCAGGCGGGAGAATCTCGAGATCAGAAGGTGCTTGGGGTTGTAGTCTCTGAAAATGTGTGAATGCAGACTAAAACGTGGAGAATAATGAGTTCATGGATGATTGTATTACACATGAATGCATACTGGGAGTACCAGTGTCATACGACATAAACATGTCATTACTGTTGCATTGTGGTCAGAAAAGATACTAGAGAGCCCCAGCATGGACAGCACAACAAAAACATAACAACTTGTGATGATGAGTCTAGTTAGTAAATGTACACTATAGATGTAATAACCACTCAAAATATGTTCACTGTGGTTACAATGGTTTTCTTTCATGTTGCAAGCCTTATTCACAGTCAAAATGTTTAACTTCTCTCATCATCACAGCTACTCCCATATTAAACAAAGAAGAAAGAAATTGAAGGGGAAAAAAAAAATCAAATTTACTTTATACAGCATTCACAATACAAGTTTCATTTGTATCTGACACACACGCAAAATCTACCTTATTATACAGTAGCCATTGTAATGAACATGGCTAAAAAAAAAAAAGTTTTTTGAAAATATTACCAACAGGGACTGAGTACCCATTCAATATTTTCTTTTGCCACAGCACTCATAACAAGTTTTATTTTCTGACAAATTCTTCACCTTAGTGCCTTGTGTGAAAGAGAAGTCAAGTTGCTATCCCTTTCCTTTTTTTTTTCTCCTCCTTCACTATTAGACAAGACCACCTTTCATAAGCCATAGTCAAAACTTCTCTCTACATTTTCACAGATAAATACACAAATTCGGTTAAGGAAAAGTTTCTCTTCATTAACCTCAAGAATGACTGGAATCCACTTAGGTACAGAGGAAGTACAAAGTGTCTGGATTAAAGCTTTAATAAAGCTAACTCTATCTTCCAGCAAGTGCATCAAGTGTGTGCAAACTTAAACTAAATATCAATGAATTGTGCCATGGTAAAGAACAACTTCTGAAAGTTGGATGGAGAGAAATTTCTTGGTGCAATCCGTTTTGAACCCAGGCAGCCATAAATGATTTGACTGTAGGTATTTAAAAGCTTGACCAGTACACAGGTTTACAAAGACAACCTTTGAAATACAAGAAATTCTGCATGCAGAGTGCTAATAGGAGATACTGTTAAATATAAATTCATATTGGTACCATGCTCAGGACAATGACTAAAAAAGTGTCGAAGAGATAAACTTCAGCAACCACTGTGCCCGATACCATCCATATTTATCAGTGTTGGGTCTCTGTGATGTCACTAATCTGTGTCTGGCTGTGAGAAATAATTTCTTATCTCTCTAGATAAAGCTACTTTGCCATCTCCATACTAGAAGTTTGTCTTGGCCACAAAAGATCAAACTATAATCAAGAACCAAGGTTTGTCAGTTGAAGTGGTCAGCAGTTAGGGCTTCTGGGCCACACCCAATGACCACACTAAATGACCACGCCCAAGGACCATGCCCTATTTGAAGAAGTCCTCCCTGTCACTGTTCATGGCACTCATGTCCTCCAGCGAGCTGAAGTTGAGGAAGTGGGAGGGTCGGTGAACCTCGTGGTAGAACTCCTTGGGGTTGGAAAGCTGCAGGTCGTAGCGCATGTTGGGGTCATGGCGAACACCTGGTTGGGGGGGGGGGGGGGGGGAGAAGTTCCAAGAAAAAAAAATGTAACATACAAATTAAATTTTCAGGAATGGTTTATAATGGCACAAGGAACAAAAATTTCAATGTAGGTACTGATCAGAATCACTGTCTAGTTCCAGGAATATTTTGAATTTTTTGAAGGATTCTTTATTACTGAGAAACAGGCCATATTTAGCATATTGGTATATATGTGGAAATGAAGCGGTTGGTGGAGGTTTGCACTCTCCAAGTGCTTTTCTAGTTCTTAATTATCTACTCCATGCAAGCTTTAGCTGAAACCATTTCTTCGTGTAGAAAATATGTGTAAAAAATAACTCTTTCAGTCTTATGGGCAACACATTTACGTAGAATGTCAATTAGATTTTAGCTTGGTAAGTGATGAGAGGCTAATGGACATAAACAGCAAAGGGGTGTTATGAAGGAAGCAAGGAAAGAAAGATGGGAAGAAGTGCTTTTGAATGAAATCTCACCCATGAAGTTGTAGTTCCAGGAGCCCTGCGCGGGGACCATGAAGAAGCCAAGGAATCGGTCAGACAACAGCATCTGGACACGCTCGTAGTGCGAGGGCATGTAGCCCTTGGGATTGTTGCCCTTGTCTGTGTTCTGCCTGCCCCACTCGTAGCCACTGGGGGTCAGCTTGTAGGCAGTCAGCGAACAGGATCCTGGTGTGAAGCTGATAAGATAAAGACAGAGACAGAAGACTCTCACTCATTTACATGCTTTCACAAATTTTTTGTTGTACGTTCACTGCATGAACGAAAGATTGTGAGCAGAGATAGAAATGACTGAACCTTGATTCTAACTGGACCCAGTGTGTTGGTTCAAAGCATGACAACTTGGCACTACTTGTTGAAATTTTTTCAAGCAATGATCACATACATCTGCTGGGGAAGTTTTGAAAGTGTCAAGATCAAAAACCTCATGCATCAATCACACAAGTTCTGTCTCATAAAGAAAGTGATAAAAGTGACAATGTCCTCACCTTAAGGCCACATGCCAAGACATATATGTGACCGTGCACCTCAAAACGAACATAAAGTCGCACACACTGATTTTGCGTGAGGACCGAAACTAAGTGAAATGGGTCAACCTAGCCGAACATGACTTTTTCATATTTTCTGAAAGAGCGGGTCTTCTTTTACATTATGCTAAAATTTGGTATCATAAAACGGGCAGGAAAGTGTGTTTTTTAGCAGTTTATTTCGAACATTTTTGGTAGAATAGTGTGATTAGGTGTGTCTTTAGAATCCCTTTTTCATTTTTGAAAAACCTTATCCACATTCTTCACTTTCAACTCTAATAACTTTTGACAGGATAGTGCTACTGCTCTGAAAGTTGGCATTAATTATGGACAGAATGTGTTAATGAGGCATGTTTAATTTCAGTTTAATCTGATAATCCCTTCATTGTTGTTACTTTGGTGGTTTACTTCCTGTTTTTGTCCCATTCATCACACAACCAGCACGGTTTGGTAAAGATTAAGCGCTTGAATAGACACTGTACTTCAGAGCCTCTTTTCTCAGTTCATACTTTTCCTGAGTTGTGCTTTCTTTCCAATATCTAGATAGGTTAGGAGAGTCCATTTGATTTGAGTTATACATCATTTTAAAGCTTAAAGTCTGCTCTCTCAGAATATGGTCTTAACTAAAAATTCATGTCTGGCGACTTTTTGTTTGTTTTGAGGAGCAGGGTCACATATAATGTATCATGTGACTCATGGCTTTTTCTTTTGCACATTCCTGTTCATTATGTTTCATTTCAACAAAAATAACTGGATTGCATCAATCGTCAAAGTAACTTCTGCAATACGATGACATTACAAAGAGCTTGCAGACATATAGCTAATATATGGGACTATGGATTGAAAAGTAACACTCCATCTTGCTGGAGAAATGTGAATGGAGATGCTTATAAACATCTTCCTCTAACATGAAGTAGACCTCTTTCCCTCCCTGATTGTCCCCCTCCTTCCCTGACTGACCCTCTCTCCCTGGCTGGCCCCTCCCTGACCCCTTGCCTACCTAGAGGTGATGATGACAGTCTTCTCTCCATCCCACATGGGGTTGTCAGCCATGATCTTGGCATGGGTGGTCACATCCTGTGGGGAGAGCTGGGGCAGCTCGTTGGGCTGGGTGTGGATCCATCCCAGCGGCTCCATCTCCTGATCACAGACAAACAGACAATCACACACACTCTTCGTCAACAAAGAGCTTGTCAGAAGCAACTAGTCTGGGGTAACGCTCCATGTTTGATGAAGGGCAATGGTCACATAATGTTTCTCTCTCTCGCATTAAGTTCTTAATTGTGTATGTGCATTTTGGAAAATTTCAGGCCTACATTTAGCTATGGCAATCCATCCATCATTTAAAAACCTGTAACTTTGAGTGTTCTCTATGAGACCATGCAGTTCACCGAATTACAGAGGTCCTGGTAACACTTTGTCAACATAACTGCAAGCAGACACTGAGCCTCATCTTGATTCTGTGATTCTGCATCATCAATCACTTTTGTTACGTAAGTCACATGATGTGACTGCTTGCAAAATCTGCATCTAGTGCCTTGCAATATTTGCATAGTTCTTGATTTTCTACAGGATATACAGTTTCAGCAGACATTGAACATTCTTCTAAGTGAAAAATCATACCATGCAAAAGGCATTTCAGTTAAGCACCATTCTAGTAGGTCTTAGTAGGTCTTTAGTATGAATAAATTTTGAAAATGGCTTTTGTCTTATTCCACATCTTGTAAACACCTCTACCTCTACCACTGGTAACCTGTTTGAATACAATACAAATGGTGATCTGATGAAGTGGTTCTCTGAGGTCAAACACAAATGATGCTACTGTATCCATTATCTCTGGATACATCAGCAATCCTACACTGCCACTAAATAATGTAGAATGGGGCTGACACTCTTCTGGTTTTAATAACTAATGACAGATGACCCATAGGGACCCGTGAAAATGGATGCATACCTTGAGGAACTCATGGTCTGGCAGCTGGTTAGGAAGGTGGACTGTCTGGTGGGTACCCCACTGAGGCACCATGACAATGCAGCGGATCTCCTTCACCTGAGGGTTGTCCTGAGGGCTCACGCCATACAGGTAGCCAGCAATCTGGGTGCAAAGATGGATAGTGGGTGCCAATGACATGATGTTGCAATCTAAAGACAGAAATCTGCCGGCAATGATTTCTGACATTGTTTAACAACATGTGCTGGCAGTTCCCTTTGAGTACCCAGAGGTAAAGATAGGACATACACATATCTTATGGGGAAAGTGTAGTAGAGATTCATCACATTAATTCCTCCGTTGGTTACAACAAACGTTATTGTAGTGCAAGTCACATATGTCGGAACTTGGTAGAAGTACAAGATAGCAGATTAAGCAAGTAATACCATCGAAACAAATACGAAAATACTCTACATTTGCACACAATCACTGACATTGTGTAAGACAAGCCACATCATAAAATTTACATCGGCAAGACACAGCTTCACTAGAAGAAAGACTCAATTGACAGGGTGGCATCACAAAGCTACAAACAGGCTACCATCAGTCCTCACCTGGGCACGCAGATCAGAGATGATGATAAACTTCTTGAGCACATTCTTGGGCAGGATGTAGGTGTAGCCCGTCTCTTTGATGTCATCGGAGGACACATAGATGTGGTTGGTCCGCAGGTGGAGGTTGGTGGCCGAGATGGCTCTCACCCGCCACTCCGTCTTGGAGGAGAACGTGGCTGTCTCGTAGTTACTGGTGGTGGAGGTGATGATCTCATCACCTGTCACAAGAATACACACCAAGGAGGGGGAGATACGGTCAGGAGTTGGAACCTTTCTCCACAGTGAATGTGGAAACATGAATCTCTCGTCATATATTCAGACAAAAATTATATATTATAAAATCATAAAATATTCAAGTGTGTGTACACATATGAATGACTCTTGGTAGATAAATGACAGGTAAAATTGTCAGAGGTATCAGTCAGGTTCTCAGAAAAATTTTAATGATGAATAGTGAATGATGATGAATACATTTTTTTTTGCATCTGCCTGAGAGTAGCATGGGAGGCATCAACAATATCTGCAACCTTGATTTGAAGTACAGTGCACTCCCGTTATAACGAACACGGTTATAACGAAATTTCGTTATAACGAAGTAAATCTTCTGGTCCCAAAATTATCACCATTTAAGTCTATGGTAAAAAAAATCGCTTATAACGAACACGGTTATAGCGAAATTTCCGTTATAACGAAGTCTTTTCCGAGCGCCACAGACAAAGAAAAACAAAAGAAATGTGCTCCGTTATAACGAAATGCGAATTGCTTTCGAAAATATGTAGCGGAACAAGCATTTATAGCGTCTCTGCATGGGTGAACGCTTCACACCACTGTGTGTTCGCTCTTTGTGTCACGCACAGTTTCTGAGGGGAACTTGCGTTTATTATTGTGATACAGTTATCCCATCACATTTTACATAGCTTTCCAGTGTATGATGAGTATTCAGCAAACAGAATATGATATATATATACGTGGTTTCCTTGTTTTCGTTATATATTGTATTTGTTCGGTTATAACGAAATTTCGTTATAACGAAAGAAAACTGCCTGTCCCGAGCATTATAACGGGAGTGCACTGTAGATGACAGCAAAAAGTAAGTGGGTGACATTTAATCTCTGCATATACCCCAGTAATTAATGATCGACACTGCAGTAAATATTACCCATTTCATCCATCCCATTCCAAAGTCTCATTCATATGAGGAACAACATCCATGATCAATCACACTCTTAAAGAGGCTTTGTCAAGAAGGAACAGAAGCACCAACTCTTAAAGGCAAAATTCCTTTCAGGGAAAACAAAAGGAAAGCAAAGCAAAACAAACAAAAATTGGACAAGGAAGAGAAGAATTTTAGTGACAAAAAGTGATTTTTCCTTTAACCCGTTCAGGACAAATCCAGAGTATACTCGGATAAGTGTCTATGGGAAATGTGTGTTGTAGCAAAATAGCCCATCCTCAATGGGTTAAAGGACAAGTTCAACTTCATGGGCATGTGGGTTGAGTGAATACAGCAATACTAGTAGAACACATCAGTGAGAGTTTGAGGAAAATCGGACATTCCGTTCAAAAGTTACGAATTTTTAAAGTTTCTGCTCACTCAAGGCTGGATGAGAAGACTACTATAGCTTGTGATGTCACATATGTACAACGATATAAAGAAAGATTAAAGAAAATTCAACATATTTTCACTTTTCTCACATAACAAAAGAACACTTGACTTCTCTCTATCAGAAGGCAGGGGGAATAATATTACCCATAACATATGTCAGTAACAAGTCGAAGAAAATGTGCACTTTATTCAAAAAGTGAAGTTTTGTGAAATTCTCTTCTTATTTTCTTCATGTCGTTGTACGCATGTGACATCATACACTGTAGTAGTCTTCTTATCCAGCAGTGACTGTGCAGATACTTTAAAAATTCATAACTTTTGAAGGGATTGTCCGATTTTCCCCAAACTTTCACTGATGTGTTCTACTAGTATTGTTGCATTCATTCAATCCACATGGATATGAAGGTGGACTTGTCCTTTAAAGAGAACATACATAAACCAAGTTTTCATCAACCATATAGGTCCATCTGCTTCAGACCAACTGACCATGTTTGTTGACCGTCCTGGTGGTGGTAGCGGTCAGCTGTGACTGCTCCTTGGTCTGCTTCTCAATCTCAGCAATCTGCTGTCGCTGCTGGGATGGGGCTGAGATCTCCATACCCAGGATGATGTCTCGAATCTCAGACTGAGTGAGGGAGGCCACGTTCACACTGTACGATAATGGAAGCAATGAAACACAATTACAAAGTCACTGTGTTATATTTTATTCATACTCAAAAGTGTGAAATCTCAGACTTGGTGCGGAAGCAACATTCTCACCATGAAAAGAAGATTATATGACTTAGTATTAACTTCTATGTGTGTGTATTTCGTTTTTAATCACAATTTAACTCCCAAACTGGCTTACATACACATCAAGATAGAACAGAGGTGGGGGAAAGGCATGATTATGAAAATTACACCCAACACATCTACCAGGCATAGTTACAAGATTACATGTAGACCATGTTAATCATTGCAAATTACTGTAAAAAGACCATTAATGATACAATCTAAATGACTAACAAAGAAAGAGCTAAAACTGCATGCATTTGCACACCAATGTGTGGACAAATGCTCCATAACGAGAGAAAAAGACAGCAGATGAAGAACCAAGATTGAGGACTCACTTGTTCTTCTTGCCGTAGTCAGCCAGGATGAGATCCTTGAGGGCCACCTCAACCTTGATCCACTCCTCGTCCGACAAGCTGGGCCAGATGTGGTGGGGCTCTGTGATAGTCGTCTTGTCCGGCTTGAGGATGACCTTCGTGCGGTCGTTGTTCACGTGCAATGCCCTCAGGATCAGGATCAGACGGGAGAAGGCCTACGAAAAATAAAATATCACAAAATAAGAAGGAAAAACAGCTGATGATTTCCCCTTCAAATACTTTATCTATTCCATGCATTTGCCCATTTCTGACTCATCTGAGGAATTGATTCATGAAGACAGAGACTAGAAAAACTTGCATTCTTAGATTATCCCTTAACATGCCTATACACTTCAGCTAACTTGTCGAAGTCTTTCATCCACATTCAATCATTTCTCCAAACTTAACCTTCTAGTAAAGATATCATCCCACCAGAGGTTAGGCAATGTGTTTCAGTCTTAGAGGAAGGCCATGTTGACACAACAGGGATTAATGAAGGGGGTTAGGTAACCAGTATTCTTTGAAAATTAGTTTCTGGACAAATGTGAAAGTTGGCAAACAAAACACTCGCTAGTCAGTGCTGAAAGCACAGCAAGTAGTGTAGGAGTCTGTCAATCATGCGTATCCATGGTAACCTACCGTGTAGGAGGAGATGGTCTTGAGCCAGTCGTCGTAGAGGTTGAAGAGCACCATCTGGGGCTCGGTGGCCTTGAGGATGAGGTCACCAAACTTCTCCACCTTGAGGCAAGCCTGGAAGGGGAGCTGAAGCTCGCTGCCCTTGATGACGATGTTGGGGAAGTCCAGCAAGTGAACCTGGGGGAGGTGTGGGGATGTATCAGTCATGTTACACATTGACAATAAGATGTGAAGCAAACAGAAAGAGATAACAGCAAATGCTCAATGATACAACCTGCAGCACACATGTATCATTGAACACTTGTGGTGATCTATATACCTCAGCTTAGATCATCCAATCACTGAAGACCTACATCAAATAAATCCATACCATATCTGATCTTTCTTCGCATGTTCTTACAATTGTTCTGTACCACAATCATTGGAATTATCTGAATTCATGTTTATGAGCTCTCCCCTCTTATTTCTGTAACTGTAGGAATTATGAAAACTGGCTGTACACTTTCAATGTGCAATACCAAGTAGGATTCAGTATCCATACATATACTACACAGCACAAACTTCTGTAGGTTTTAGAAGGTACTTTTTTCCCTTCTCTACTTCAAGAACTACCAATTATAGAAGATATGTTATCACATAGGCTTTTGGCAATTGAATGCTTGGGAATGTTCTACTAACAGGTACCATGTAAATTATGACACAAACAACCTAGGGGAAAAATTTCACTCAAACTTTCCCTACATCTACAGCCCAAAAGAGAGAGTTTCGGGGAAGAGTTTCAGGGAAGACTTGAGGGAAGAAGAAGGAGGTCTGTAACCCACCTCCAGGGGGTCCAACATGCCCTTCCTGGTGACAATGATCTGCTTAGGTTGCTCCTCCACCGGTAGGGATCGGATGAGGGCAGCAACCTCCTCAGCTGTCTTCCACTTGGCCAGCTGTGAATGGTAGGAGGGGAAACAACACAGTGATACCATTGGTATCCTCTCTAAACTAACTTATGGTATCCTCTCTAAACTAACTTATGGTCGACTTTCACACAATGGTTCTCTCTAAGAGATCTGAATCATCTAGATATCATACCAGTATTTATCAACCACTGCACAAATGAGATCGAGAGAGTAAACTATTTCCGCAGATATAATTTCACCTCTTGTTGGTCACAAAGTCATCAGCATATAAAAAGTATCAAAAGAGATTGCAAAATTCCATGATCACAAAACTTGGCAAATGGAGATGATTAATATCCTTCTGTCTAACTATGGAAAGCATACTCAGATTTAAAGCTCTCTCTCTTGTCAGTATAGGACTCTGCCTGAATCAAAGTGTCCACACGACAGCTGACCGATGGGCAATGGACAGGCTGGGCATTACCTGACCAAGACGCTTCTGACCGGCCCAGACTGAGGTGTGGATGATCTTGAGGAAGAGCTGACCAGTGCGGGGGTTGAAGATGAAGATGGCTCCATTGATGGGCTTCGTTGTCAGGTTACCCTCAAAGGTCTGTCAGATTCAGAAGACATGAAAAGGTTATGACAATTATGGCATAGTTAGCAATGCATGCTGGTTGGGCCAAGGGGACAGCTGGAACCAGTAATCCATAGATTTCTGGATCTGCAAAACCTAGACAGGCCATCAAACAGTGTACATGAGGTACCTTCTCATGCACTTCAAAACAACAGTCACTGATCTCAATTGCCCTTCTAAAAGTACAGAATAATTCAACATCAGTAGATAACTAGTAGCGTCTTACCAAAATGTTTAGTGTGATATAAATATAACAATGCCATAAGTGAACTCACTGCTTTATAACCTGACATGCACATCATGAAAACACACCTTCTGGTTCCTTGCACATTTGCTTCATGTTTGTATCATACAACCAACTGATAGAGAAGCATTATCTATTGCTTCATTGACCTACTTCACCTCCATTCTCTTCTACACTCACCTTGTGGATGGTGACTCGGTAGACATTGGTGTCATCCACGAACCAGATGATCTGGTTGGAGAAGAGCTCCCCGTAGTTCTGGGAGGAGAGGTAAGGCTCTGTGGGCTCTGAGGAGTATAGCTGGAGACCTTTACGGATTCTCTCTCTAAGCACATAGAGGGCAGGATTCGCCTTCATGACCTTAGCCATGGCTTGATGGATGAGGGGCTTACATCCTGGGAACCAGTTCCCAAAGGCACTAAGGGTAGAGGAGAAGAAGAAGAATACAATCATAGATACATTGCTTTCTCTGATAGCATTGCTGTATATGAAGAGTTTGTTCGCAAAAACCGATGTCCATTTTTGAAGATTTTGAAGTACGGTCTCTGTCATAAAGTACAAAATAATACCTTTTAAATGATATATTGGTCACTACATATAAAGGTACATTTTTGAAGTTATGGTCAAAAGAAGCAAAAAATTTCTTATTATTCTCTTTATTTTTCTTGACCTTTAATCGCAAATATCTCCATTTGGCAAATATGGACTTATCGGTTTTTGCAAACAAACTCTAGTTGTTCCCTGGTTAATTTCAGGTGAAAATCAGGTAGTTATAGTACTGAAAAGGAATGAAAGAGAATATCGGTTTTTGCAAACAAACTCTTCATATGGCAGAAATTCATTCATACATGAGGTTAACTCTCCAAGAATGTCATTGAAATCAACTAATATTTGATGTGATATTACACTGTGCTAAACTGATGGTAACCTTGTAAGTATTTGACATTTTTCTACATGCAAAGTGTAATAAGTGCAGTAAAGTCTAATGATTTTATTCCAAAACTGCAAGTTTCTATCTCAACATTAACATGAACTAGGGCTGAATGACACCTGATTCAAAGTGCAAAGTAATCTAGTGTATAGTCCCATTTCAAACTGATATAAATTGTAACAGAACAAACAACAAAAACATGAGGACCAGATAAGAACATCAGAACTGGAACTCAAAACATGGAAAAAGCACTGTGTGTATGGTAAAGGTCTACAGGAAGTTGCATGAGAAAGGGTCACCTGTGAAGGTTGTAGGCCAGATCTATGGCAATCAGCACCCCTGTGGGTGATGGGTAGATACTCATGTTGTCTGTGGTGTAGTCCAAGTACTTTGCCCTGGCATAGCGTTCCACGTCATGGGAGTCATAGTCACCCCATCTCAGCTGGACGTCGATCCAGTACTTCTGGGTGGTCGTACTGTCCATCGTGTCCCTGGCAAGTGATTAAATCAAACAAAATGGGAAAACCAGAGAAAAAGGTATGGGTCATTCACATGAATCACTGGCAATGCAATTCTACATTTTCGTTATAGTATAGTACACATGGAAAGATCTTTCGTGTAAAATTAACAATTAAATCAATCATTGATTAATCAGCTAAGAGACACAAGGGGATTCTTCTGCCTCCTGTTTTGTCAGTGGTACCTTCAATTTTCTAGTTTGGGGCTACGACGAATCCAGTACTTAATTCTTTGTGTTCAATGTTACACTACAAGGGCTGCTAACTCACACACATCAGAGTCAGGGAGATACACTAACAGTATGGCATGCTTTAATTAGGGCACTGTGATTCCAAAATCAGGGCTGCTGTTATTTTCTCTCATCATGACCAGAAAAGATAATTGAACTTATCATGGAGTCTCCTTTACAATCAGGAAAACTTGACAGCTCTGTACTGTAGAATGTTAAATGGTTATTTCATCAATAGGTGTTCAGTGGCTATGTTTTGCGGCAACTTCATGTCAAAAGTTTGTTCCATCTGTCCAATCCAATTTTAGGTTTGTTTTGTTTTGAAAATATACAATGCTGTTTTGAAGGTTTGTACCATCAGTCAAACCCAATCTCTGAATCAATCTTTTTTTTAAAAACTACTTTTGCAAGCTAAAATATATCCCAACACTCCTTTTTTTTTTGTGGCTTCACTAACTCTTCCCTTTGTATCTTTACTCTCAACATTCAAACATTCCACTCAATCCCTAATAAAGAATTTCCGGTGGAAGAATGGACTTACTTGGAGTCAGCGAGGAGGGAGGGTCTGGAGACGTTCCACTTGTAGGCAGCGAAGAGGAGGATGTCGGCACAAGAGCTGTTCATCTTGTACGACTTCCTGGGGTGGATGGTTTCCTTTTGGACTGTCTCAATCTCAAGGGCATCCAGCTCTTGATCAAACACCTGTCATCCAATCACAACACACAGAGAGAAAGGTTCGCTACAATTACTGCCATCTCTGATGACTGCTGTGGCCATGGCAACAACTACAATGCCTGCTCGTGATTGGTTGTTGCCATAGTTACTGCATATATTGCGCAGAAGAGTACTTCATTATTGGGTCTTCATGAGGAAGACAATGTCATGAAGCTGTACAGCCTATAACCATGGTGATGTAGTTTGTTGGACTCTCCTTTGCGATACTTTGCTGATTTTAATCCATGCAATCACATCTTGTTATCATTACTATAACAAACATTCAATAATATAACATTATCTCACAATTAAATTGTATACTTTCATCTTTTTCTTACATTTTTTTTTTTTTTTTTTTTTTTGGGGGGGGGGGTCCTTATAATTACCAGGAGTAGTGACAAGATTGTAAAGAATAATCTCAATGCCAGCAGTAAGATGAATACCGGAGAAGTAACAACAGGCTACAAGCTGTATATCCTGTGAAGAGGATGGCATGCAATGCAACATCTCAAACAATCCCTCAGAGAGAACTTCTCTAATCCACTTCTATTCGTTTTGTTTTGGGTTTTTTGGTACACGGTGAAGGAGAAATCTAGAAAACAAATCTGCACAATAAGTAGCCTACATTTTTCAGTTCTTACCCAATGAGGGTTCACAACATTAATGTTTACTGTAGCGAAAGGGTTATAATGTATGTCTTTTTTTAAAAGTAATCAACATAACATTCACACACACAGACATACACAGAGATGGCAAATAGTCTGTAGAATGGGACAACTGTACCGCTACACTACGTGTCCTCATCATAAAAAGTATGCCACCTATCACTGCAGAGGTATAAAGAAAAACGAAGCAAATTAACAGGTCACCTGACACAGGTCCATGACCACACTCTCGTGGATCTTCTGCCACAAGTGAGCACGGAAGATCTGGATGAGAGAGATCTTGAGGGTGGGGATCTTGCCATGCATGAAGATTCCTGTCAGATCAAGCTGAACCTGGAAACCCACATACACCTGGATGCAAGAGAGTAGACAAGTTGCAATGAATCATTAATTTCTTTACTCTATACACTCATTTCATTTACTCCATGAATATCATCTTACCTACTACAATTGTTTCATAATGTTTCAGGATTTCTATTTGATACTATGTGCTAGGAAATTATCTTTCTTAGTTTCCTTTGGATCATAGTTTGTGGGGTAAATATTGTAAAAAAATGTATTATTTCTTGTGCTTGCCTCTCATATCACAGACATCAGTGTATTCATCCAATATTTCATGGATATGTTTATAAACCAAAGCAATAATTACTACAAAAAACAAAAAATTAATCATAATCATATATCTTTGGGGTTTTCTTTCTCATGTATACTACACATGCATGCTTGAAGATATTTTACTAATATTCTCTTTGTATACTCTCTCTTGATTCACATAAATTAAATCAAATGTCCATCTTTATTCTTTGCTTCAGAGGGGTCTTGTCCTCTTTATCATGAACGTAGAAAAAATGGTGCATTTCCCTCCTCAGATGTACTCTCATCTACATGGACATGAAGAACAGGAAGAAAAGACAAAGATATGTATGTAATGAAGCAATTAGGTAAGTAGAGGAGATTAGAAAGAAAGAAAGAAAGAAAGAAAGAAAGAAAGAAAGAAAGAAAGAAAGAAAGAAAGAAAGAAAGAAAGAAAGAAAGAAAGAAAGAAAGAAAGAAAGAAAGAAAGAAAGAAAGAAAGAAAGATAGATAGATAGATAGATAGATAGATAGATAGATACATAGATACATACATACATACACACATACACACAAATACATACATACATACATAGGTAGATAAATATGAAGATAGAAAGAGGCAGACACTTGAGACGGATGACTTACATTGGCTCTGTTGATAGTAGGAGACCACCAGAGGGTGAAGCGTCTGTTAGGGATCTGGTTGAGACCAGACCGCTGGGCGTTGGTCAGCTTCTTGTATTTCATGGACTCTTCAAATCCACTGGCCTTCTCCCTGAATGGATGGAGATCAAAGAAAACGGTAAAAAGTCATTCAAAGTTTGTGTTTAGTAACTTGCACCAAATGATCTACAGATGTACTTGAAAAATGTCCGTCTCGGAATATTTTTTTTTTCTTACACGCACACTCACTCTGGCCAGAGGAATGCTGCCATTATGACATCAATTGCCACACAAGGCAATGGATGAACGTAGAGGTTTAAATTTACAAAATTCTGTTCATCAGCAAAGAAGCAAATAAACAAAACAAGCAAACATACAGGACAAACAGTTGTTGAAAAAAGAGGAAGGTGTAAAAAGTTGACTTTTTGCTGCAACAAAATGAAAGAACGAATAGCTCTGAAACATATCATTCGCATGTGGAATGTGACAGCCAGAACTCACCAGAACAAACCTTCCCATGTGGGGAAGTAAGTTCCCTTGAAGAGAGTATGCTCCAAGATTCCTTCCACCCCTCCCAGAGCCTGGATCATGTCTGTCCGATAGTTGTTGAGGTTCCACAGCTTGCCGTCATGGCGCTGGTGGGTCCACCAGAAGGGGTTCTGCTTCAGCACCTTCAGCAATGATGAGCATTGGATTGGAATGGGGGATACAGATGGTTAAATTTGTTCCGATACGGCACAGGTAATATTGGCTACTCCAATACGAGCCAATACTCATGTCATCACTTTATTCATTACATCCATAGAGTTGATGTAATAAAGATTTGACACCTCACAACATGACAAATTTATCTTATTATATCTCACAAATCTATGAGCACACAATGCTTACAAATGGCTTTCAATTATCAACAGTGAGGGGGTCAGTACTTGATTGTATATCATAGCTAGGGTCCTTTACGGGTGCAGCAAATATATAAATGCACAGTGGCAATACTTAGACTTATCACACCCTATACATGATGCTGCCCTTCTATGCATGATATTTTCCCTTGGATGTGGTATGCAAGGTTCACTCAGTGGGTCATAGGAGTGGTGGAGGAGTCAACTCTACCTACCTGGTACTGCTTAAAGTCAGTCCTGACTCGCCAGCCCTTGTCGTAGGCTAGGGTGTGTCTGTCCTTCTGGAAGAGAGTGTTGATGCGGGGGATTCCCCTGTCCCACGAATCCTCAAGGTCTTCAAGTGTCAGACGTCTACAGATGAACACATCAAAGAGGATACAGTTATTTAGGTTTATTGTACCCTGACTTCATAACTGGTCATATACATCTATCCCTTTAAACAAGTATTCAAGAATTCCTCCATACCACGTAACATTCAAGTTGAAAGGGGGTTCACTGTTAGGGCTTACCTGCACTAATTATTATGTAAATTTATACCAATACGCAATAAAAATCATACCCTTCATCGAATACATATATTTATGTCAATGAAGAGCAATCTGTCAATCACTTGCAAAAGAAACAATTCAAAGCATGAACTCATTGATTTTTGGAAAAAAAAATAATATGTTTCATCATTCATGGTGATAGGAAAATCCTTCACAAATAATTCTTAGCACAATTGTAAGCTTGAAATCTCACAGCTCACATCAAATTTCTAACCATGTCCATGAAAACATGCAATCTCTTGTCTGACGAAAAAAACGTAAATGACATGTAGGCTTCTCTCTCACCTGTTTTGTGCATTGGCCTCCTGCCTCTTGAGGGCGTACTCTGCCCAGACTCTCTGCGAGTCGATAAACTCACTCTCCCACGGCTGGATGTAGCGGTACAAGTTTGGGATCAGCTGGTCCTCGTCGTGGCTCATTCCAGAACGGAAGTGGGTGATGCCGACGTCGGTCTGTTTCGACCATCTGGACAGGTTAGAAATTGGGTACTTGAAATTTTCTTTCATTTTCAGTCATTTTTGAATGTTTCCACAAATTACATTCGTGATGTACATCTACACATTATACAATACAAACAAAAATCTAAATATCTCGTGTCTGCAAATTGAACTATACCTATGATGAAATTTACAGAATGCACTTAAGTCTGTCTGGAGTGTGTGACATTCACATTTGAATATCAAGATGATGTGCAAGGGAACCTACAGAAAAACATGGATATTAAAGACTCAAAACTCACTGCCAATGCTGTGTGAACATGCTTATAAACCTGTGCATATATTATACCAGATATTTCAACGTTTAAGCAATGTTTGAGCATTTCTATCCCAAAATCTTTTCTACTGGTCACTATATATGACAAACAATCTTGCAGAAGAGCATTCCCCCTCCAAGCTGAAGTCTGGCACAGAACACACACACACTTAGCTGGAAGAGCTCGTATTATGCTTCTCTAATATAACTTTACACATGAATAAATATGTGGTCATCACAACTGTCTCAGTTTTTAAACCAGGATGGTATGGGTAGGGGGTGATTCCTTACCATCCAACGATGCATGGACTGAATATCATTTTAGCATTGCATCGAACAGTACACAGCATCAAGTAGGCTGGGACTGTAGATACCTGCCAATGCACAATGAATACAGCTTATGACACTAGTAAATGGTGTACATGCATTACCATGTGTGAACGTTCATGACCACAGAGAAAGTACATGCCTGAAGACCAAAGCTAAATGCATGAAGCTTGGTCTCATTTTTTTTTCTGAAGTTTCAAGGAAAATACACAGCAAAGATACAATAACTGGAGAGAGGAAATCTGAATATGATCAAAATGAACTGAACAGATGAAATAGCTTAAGAATTATGGAGTGTTGTCTAAGGAGCAAGACACTCTTCACATCAGGTCTTGCAGAGTAACAATGATACTCGTGTGCACATTTACGCATAATATAGAAGAAAAAAAAATAACGACTAGCATATTTTCCTTCCAGAGACTGCACTCAGAAAAAGCGTTTCCTATAAGCAAAAGTGGGAGAAATGCTTCTTTTGATTTTATATATTTGAAGATCTTTCATTGCGATTGTTTTTTAATTAGGGGCAGGGACGGGGAATGGTGTGGTGGAGTACAAGGTAAGGTACCTGAGATCAGACTGTGGGATGAGGACGTGCCCCATGGACAGCATGCCCAGTCCACCCAGCTCCTTGGGGGTGTAGAAGACCACGGGTGGGAAGCGGCTGGGCATCTTGGAGTTGAGGCCGATCTTGATACGAGTCTGGATCTTGTTCTCACACTTGACCAGTAGGTCTAGGAGCTCCTGGGTGTTGACCACCGCCTCTCGGAAGTAGGTCATCAGACCGATCAGGGCCGTGTTCCACTTGTTCACGATCTGCACAGAGAGCAAAGCGAGATGAGACAAATGGTTACAGTGTTTGCAACAATCAACACCAGTATCACACCTAAGCAATCAAAACTGAGAAACCTCAAGAAATCATATGACCCTCTCTCTGGCAGTTGCACTGTTACGAAAACTCACACAGTGATAATGAACAGTAACAGTACATACTGCATAGATTCATCAAATACCAGTCAGTGACAGGCTGAACACATGAATATGTGATAGCAGCTCATTCGTAACATTTTTCTGAGGGTGCATGAGTGTAGGGAATGCTCCACCATGGGAGGATATTTTATTATAACATAAGGTAAAGGAGGCAAGCAGCATGTAATTAGGTTAGGGTATCCATACACTGCGCTTGGAAGCTTTCAATACCATTTCAAACGCTTCAGACTGATCTTTTTAAAAATGCTTCCCATTCCACCTCACCGGTCATTAATCATACAATGTCACTACAGGGGGTCACTCGTAAAATAACTAGAAATATCACTTAAGGTGATTAATACCCCCGCCCCGTGACGACAGTCTTACCCAAGGAATGATCTTTCCTTGATCTTCTGCCACTTAAATGCCGTTACCATGGCAACGCAGCTTCCGACACGTCCGAAAAATATGTCTTGCACATCTTCCTACCAAGACTATTGTGTGTGCCACATTTCATAAGCTTTTGTCAAAAACTGAGGAAGCAGTTCAATCCACAAGATCTTTCCTTGATCTTCCGCCATTAATATGCCGTTACCATGGCAACGCAGCTTCCGACACATCCAAAAAATATGTCTTGCACATCTTCCCACCAAGACCAATGTATGTGCCACATTTTATGAGCTTCAGTCGAATACAGAGGAAGTAGTTCAATCCGCAAGATCTTTCCTTGATCTTCTGCCATTTATATGCCGTTACCATGGCAACGCAGCTTCCGACACGTCCGAAAAATATGTCTTCCACATCTTCCCACCAAGATCAAGGTGTGTGCCACATTTCATAAGCTTTGGTCAAAAAACTGAGGAAGTAGTTAAATCCGCAAGATCTTTCCTTGATCTTCTGCCATTAATATGCCGTTACCATGGCAACGTACTTTCGGGTACTGTCAAAAAATGCGTCTTGCACATCTACAACCAAAGGCACACATCTGTACCAAGTTTCATGGAAATTGGGCAAAAACTGAGGAAGTAGTTTGCAACACAAAATTTTCCATCATTTTGGCTCATAATATGTGAGCTGTTACCATGGCAACATACTGTTTGTCACTGTCAAGAAATGTGTCATGCTGACCTATATCCTAAGACAAACATTCAATATGAATTCCATGAGAATTGGAAGAACACTGATGAAGCAGTTTTGCCAGGAAGCATTTTGCCCTATATTTTACCAATAACATGCCATTACCATGGCAACGCACTTTTTGCCACTGCGGAAATATGTGTCTTGCACATTAACATATTCAGATGAACATCTGTACCTAATTTCATAAAAATTGATCAAAAACTGTGGGAGGAGTTCGCGACGCAAGATTTGTACCCATTTTTGCCCATAATATGCCGTTACCATGGCAACGTACTTTTGGGTACTGTCAAAAAATACATCTTGCACATCTACAACCCAAGGCACACATCTGTGCCAAGTTTTATGGGAATCGGTTGAAAACTGAGGAAGTAGTTCGCGACGCAAGATTTGCAACGGACCGACCGCCCGACCGACCGACCGCCCGACCGACCGCCCGACCGACCGCCCGACCGCCCGACCGTCCGCTGATTCCTATATACCCCCTTCAAACTTCGTTTGGCGGGGGTATAATGATTTCATAACCAGCCATGATGGACTACCATGCAGTCACCTTAATAAGACTATCAGAATTTGAACAGTACGTCTTTTTTATGCATGCCTGAAGTCAGCAGGCTAATGATAACTTTCATTGATCTATGTATTGACTTCCTTGAATTTCTACTTCATATCAAAGGTGTAGACCTGTCTGACGTGCTTCTCTGTTACTCACCAATGAGGCACATTTGAATGATTCAGCTGTTTTACCAGGATGGCATGGGTAGAGGGCGGCCCCTCACCATCCAACGATGCATGGACTGAATCTTGTTTTGTCAAACACTTCTAGTCGATTCAGGAGGTGAGCAGTGTGCCGCGTGCGTGCTGCATAAACTTGATTAGAATTGTGAAATTTGTGCACGAGACTCTCAAAATCATCATTAGAATGTGAGCGTTTCCGGATCGGCTATGTAATGTGGACCTCCCAGGACAGAATTGTGAGTTTCTCGTATAATTTTGAATGACTTTTGACTAAGAAAGATCTAACCCAATTTGGCACCTGCAACCTTGAAAGCGCTATACGGTGATCATCCCAAAAGCCCTTACCCCCGTCTATTGTTTGCTGCACCCCTCTGGCCGAATTTACTAAATGGAAGGGCAAGATCGGGGCACCTCTGAAAAGAAAGTGGCGCGAAATGTGGGCACAAGACAAACGCGGCAATCACAAGCGGCATGTGAAATATCCTGTCCATGCCTGAGCACAACGGATCTCATCGGCAACAAAGAGTTTTTAGAAGCAATAAAGAAAACAGTGAAAAAGGCAATCAGAGAAGAACTTCAAGAACTTAAACAAGAGGTCAACAGGGTGTCTAGACAAGCAGAGGTAAACGAATCAAAGATTGTTGCACTCGAGGTCGAGAATGGAAACAAAGATAAACAAATCACAAATCTTTTGAAACGTCTCGAAAGTCAAGAGGAAGCAATGAATAGACTTCAAAATAAAACCAAGGAGGCTGAGCAATACTCAAGGAGAAACTGTGTGAGAGTTTTTGGGATACCAGAAATCAAAGGTGAAAATACGGATTCGATCGTGATCCAAGTCGCCAAAGACAAGCTCGGCATCGACCTTCGTATCGACGATATCGACCGCAGCCACCGCGTCGGAGCGATCCAGAGGACAGAACCAGCGAGTGGAGTGTCTCAGTCTACTTCAGTCTCGGTGGAGGGAAGACCAAGACAAGCATCCTCACAGTCGACTTCGTCAACACCGACATCGTGGGCCGCTGTCGCTACGGAAGCTAAGCGGAAAAACGCGCGTCACCGTCCTATCATTGTGAAATTTTCGACGTACCGAGCTCGACAATCCGTCATGGCAGTGAGGCGCCGACTAAAAAACTCCGGTATATCCATTGCGGAAGACCTAACATCATCAAACTACGAGATACTCAAGGAAGCGAGATTGTCATCGAAAGTATCAGCAGCGTGGTCGCAAGATGGACGCATCTTCGTAGCACTACCAGCAACAAACGGGAAGTCCATCAGAAAACTCATCAGTACTGTGGACGAAGCACGTAAACTGAGGTGATAATGTAACAGTATTATAAATGAAATCTAATTATAACCCCTGGGAGGTCTGCCATCTCTATAAACTTTTGATATTCAAATTTGACTTTTCACTCTTCGTAGAAATTTTCCAAACTGTGTGTTTGTATAGCATTTTTTTTCTCGTCTGATTTACTTTGTTGTTGTTGTTTTTATTGACTGTTGATTCTCAGAACTGTCTCAATCCCTATATGTTAACTTACCCATGTAACTGTTGTGAAAAATCTGTCAAATCAAACCAAAAGGCTCTTCTCTGTACAGTTTGTAAAAACTGGATTCATATCGCATGTGCCGGTGTCTCTGACACGCTGTATAACGATCCTTCGCAACATTTTGTAGAATGGCGCTGTCCAATATTTTTACCTTGCTTCCTTTTAACAGTGTTGAGAATAATGAACTTGAATACAACGGCTCAGATGACAAACATGTGCAAGTTTCAAGAAAAAGTAATGCCATCAATAACACCCACCTGCATAAATTTGATCAATTGTCTAAAAAAGGTTTTAAATTCACCCATTTGAATATTACAAGTTTATTGAAAAACATTGATGAAGTCCGGTTATTCTTAAGTGAGAATGATGTAGATGTATTTGCCTTAAATGAAACCCGATTGGATGATACTGTTGCCGAAAATGAAGTATCTGTTCCCATGTATAATATTGTGCGCAAAGACAGAGACCGAAAGGGAGGAGGTGTAGCTATCTATGTTAAAGATTGTATTGATTTTGACATCATTGAACATGATACATTATCTCGTTTAGAAGCTGTATGTATTAAGATGTGTCCCAAGAAAGTAAAGCCAATATATTTTATTAACTGGTACAGACCACCAAATTCCAAATTAGAAGTAATGAGTTTATATGAAAACTTGCTTCAGTTTGTTGATAGTTTTCATGCTGATATTATAATCGTTGGTGACGTCAACTGTGATCTTATGAGTAGAAAACATAACTCTGTACGTGTTAGATATGAAAATATAAATGATATGTATACAATGGAGCAAATTAATACGTGTGAGCCCACAAGAACTACCCATAAGTCAGCAACTTTGATTGATCATATGGTGACCAATAACCCTTTGCATGTAAATTCATTTGGTGTAATACATATAGGTATGAGTGATCACTCAATGAGTTACGTGGTGTGGAAAGGGAAATCCTCTAAATCTGAACCTCGTTTTATTCAATATAGAAATATGAATAAGATTGATATGGATGATTTTAAACAAGATTTAAGGGATCAACCATGGCAAAGTGTTAAGGACTGTTCAAACTTAGATGATGCTGTTTGTAAGTGGGAAGAACTGTTAATGCAAGTAGTAAATAAACATATACCTATAAAGAAAAAACGAGTTAGGAATCAAGTATGCCCCTGGATGAACTCAAACATACATAAACTCATGAAAGAGCGGGATAAATTAAAGAAAAGGGCTTGGAAAAAGAAAGACCCTAATTTGATGGGTCAATATAAGCAACTGAGGAATAAGGTTACAGCAGAAGTAAGAAAATTAAAGAAAAATTATTTTGTTAATAAATTAACCAGTAATGATAATAAACCAGACCAGGTGTGGAAAACATTAAACAATTTATTACCAAAAAAGAAATTTTTTGATTTAAATTTAGATAAGGATAATGAACAGATAGCAAATTTGTTTAATTCATTCTTCTCCAATGTAGGTCAGAATTTGTCTGAATTAATACCTAGGTGTGACATTGATAGCTCAAATCTAGTCTCAGCAGGGGATTTGTCAAATGAAAATAAGTTTGAGTTGGCCCCCGTTTCTGAAAATGAAGTATTAACAGAACTTTGGAAACTCAAAAATAAGAAATCCACTGGTATTGACGGAATCTCATCTGCCATTCTAAAAATGTCAGCTGGAGTAATCGCACCTACTTTAACATATTTAATAAATAAGTCAATTGTTGAAAAAAATGTTCCATCCCGATGGAAATTAGCCAAAATTATTCCTTTGTTTAAGAAAGGGGATAAAAGTAGCCCAGATAATTACAGGCCAATATCTTTATTGCCAGTAGTATCTAAAGTGTTAGAACGTGTTGTGCACAAGCAATTGTTTAATCATATTCGAGTTAATAGTTTATTAGCAATGGAACAGTCTGGATTCAGACTATTACACTCCACGCTTACAGCCCTCGTAAACGTTACAGATGAATGGCTTTATGCCATGGATAAGCAATGTTACACGGGAGTAGTATTTGTCGACCTGAGAAAAGCGTTCGACACTGTTGACCATGCAGTGTTACTAGATAAATTAAAGCGCATAGGAATGAGTGACTCCAGTATAATATGGTTTAGGGAATATTTACAAAATCGACGAATTGTAACTCAAGTAGGAAACACATTATCACGCGAACAATGCATTTCATATGGCGTACCGCAAGGATCAATACTGGGACCTTTATTGTTTGCCCTCTATATAAATGACATGGTTAAAGCTGTTGAAAATTGTAAAATCCACCTATACGCTGATGACACTGTTTTGTATTTTTCAAGTAAAAATCCTTATACTGTTCAACAGAAATTGCAACAGGAATTAAATACGATCTCTGACTGGATGTGTAAAAACAGATTAAGTTTAAACTGTGATAAAACAGTATGTATGTTTATTGGAAATAGAAAGGCACTGAACAAATGTAATAAATTAAATTTGAATGTAAATGGGGAAAAATTGGAACAGGTAAACCATGTGAAATATTTAGGGGTATCAGTAGATTCGGAATTAAATTGGAATACGCAAGTTGAAAGGGTTTGTAAAAAAGTGAGTAAAATGGTGAGCTTCATGGGCAGACTTAGGCATATAATCAATGAACAAAGTATGAATTTAATATACAAGTCTTTCATTTTGCCACAGTTTGATTATGCCGACATTGTTTGGGATTCTGGAAAGCGTAATCATGTAAATATGATTCAAAAACTTCAGAATAGAGCTGGAAGAATTATTTTGAACATAAATCCATATTCTCACACGTCTACCCGTCAAGTGCACCAAACTCTCCAATGGGATTATCTTGTCTCTCGACGTAAACAGCATCTACTGCAATTAGTTTACAAGGCATTACATAATATGACACCGTCTTATTTGACCGATAAATTTGAACCCAAAGAAAATTCGTATTCATTGCGGTCTAATTTCAATTTACACCTTAATATTCCAAGAACAAATTATTGTAAGAGAATGGTTTCATACAGAGGTAGTAGGGAGTTCAATTCACTCCCTTTGTCAATAAAAAAGGCAACCAGTATAGATATTTTCAAGCGATCACTGCAAGAGCACATCTCTTCTTATGTTTGATATAAATCAGTACATGACAGATTACTAATACATAAATTAATGGGAAATGTATATTTTTCAATTTCTTTCTTTTTCCTTTTCTTTTTTTTTCTTGTGTTTTTTTTTCTTTCTTCTCATTGTATATAATTTGATTTGCTGTTTAATTGAAGAAACTGTATTACTTTAATCTATACTGGACCCTCCTGTAAAACAGCGGGACCATAATGGTCCTCTTCGCTGAGCGAGGCTATCCAGCCGTATTATTTATGAGTTTTTGTATCACATGATTTGTAATGTTGATTTTTATATTTACGGAAATAAATTACCATACCATTACCATTGCATCGAACAGTACACAGCATCGAGTAGGCTGCGACTGTAGATACCTGTCAATGCACTTCTATTTTTTTATCACTATCTATCTATCTATCTATCTATCTATCTATCTATCTATCTATCTATCTATCTATCTATCTATCTATTCTGTTCATTCATGCAACTATAAGAAGTCAAGCACCTCTGAAAACCATACTAACTTCTTGTCTTCTGTGTTATGTGTTTTCAACAGAAATTGAGAGACTGAATAAGAAATGGTTCCTGGAGTAAATTCTAACGGTTACCACGTCCTTACCTTGGTGAAAGTGGTGGAGCCAGAAGCCATGAGGATCTGCCTCACTCTGTTGTGGAATCTCTGCAGAGATTCATCATCCACTCGCAGGAAGCACTGAGCTGTCCTCTCCTTGGTCACCTGATAGAGGAAAGGATCACCTGACTTGATCAGTCGAAAGTGTAAAATTCTTTGCAAAGATGTATTTCCACATTATATTCCATTACTAGCATCACATGTCAATCTGCTGGAATCTTGTACAATGGGAGTGGATCCTCAGAAGTAGTATGAATGACTGCATGCTACTAAATATCTTTATCTCCATATTGCTACTTTGCTGTCATGCATTCTCTCAATTGAGAACATGGAATCTCTGTAAAGTAAGTGCTCATGTGAGAAGGAATGTACAGACTTACATTGATTCTTCATTCATTCAAACTCCCAATGTGAATATTTTGAATAATCACTGTATTATGACTGAGAGAAGATAACAATTAGAATGGGAAGTATCCCTGGGTTATGGATATTTACAGATATTCTGAGTCTCTAATCATACTCTTATGTAGAGGGATGTTCCACTTCAATTTTTTAATGAGAGTCATTCTTAGGTAACAAAGCATTAATGTCTCCATCACCCTATGGGATGGGAGCTAAAAACAGTAACAAATCCACACATTTTCTGATGCCCAAGCTTTTTTACAGTGATAACAAAAGTGAAGTGTTGGCCAACACTAGCTTCCAGCCTTTCATGGATACCTGTGTGTATGTGCGTGTGTGTGTGTGTGTGTCCTTTACATCTTTGTAGATATAAATCCACCTGTAAATCAGTATGCATGTTATATTCAACTGTGCTCTGTTCAATAAGAGAATCACTTATGTGTGTGTGTGTGTGTGAGGCAGAGGTATGTAATACATGTTGACAAGAAGACATCGGATATTCAAAGTGCAGTTTGTAAGAAATCTTAGGAGGTTTACACAGTTGTTTGGAGTCAAATAATATGTCTCTATTTGGAAAAAAATGTTCAACTACAAACACTTATTCAAAAACTTGCATGGAGTCAGATTATGTCTCTATTTGGAATAATGCTCCAAACTACAAACACTGGTATACTTGGGTGACCCGCACCTCGTCATAGTTAATGTTTGCCCATAATTGAATCACATTTCGCCACTGAAATTCTTTGAAATCCAACTCACATACAGGAAAAATGCTGAAAATTCCAATGGAATCACAAGTTCACTGATCGATATTGAAAATTTGCAACTATCGTCGTCAAAGGCGAACGATGCGAAAAAGTTGCGCGCTAAGGAAGGGGCCCGCAACTCGTCACCCGCTCTCCCATAGATTTAGCACGTAAAAGACGTGTGCGGGTGACCGTGATGTTCCCATAGACATACACGTAAAAGATGCGTGCGGGTGACATATAACACGTATTCCTATAGCCCTATTAAAATTTCAGATTTTCGCGAAAAACTGTTCGGTTTTCACCACAATTTGCTTGGTTGTGGTAGTCCTGCCAAGTTTCAAGCGTACAGAACACAGTCCCGGGCATACATTTTTGTTCAGTGCGCTCAAAACGATTTTAAGCGGGGTGACGGTATTCGGGCCCCTGACGAGGTGCGGGCACCTGGCTATACAACAGGCATGAAAAAGTTTTCATAAGTACTGAGGGAAGGGAATGGGATTATAGGAGTTTAGTGATACATGAGAAGAAAGTACCACCCCCCCCAAAAAAAAAATATATATATATAAGAAGAAACAGCAGAAGCTAGAAAAAGAGTCAGAGCCAACCTCATTCTGCAGGTTCCAGATGCCGTCCTTGTGAGTGAACTCATCACTGGTGGTACGACACTTGGGTAGGATCCGGCACTCAAAGCCGCTCATGTTGAAGAGCAGGTTGGGGTTGTCCTTGCTGTAGGCTGACACAAAGCTCTGTTCCCACATGAAGGTGGTGATGGAGCGAGGCAGACGGTTCTTCATGTCCCAGAACACTGCACGCCCACTTTACAGTGCAAACACACACACGGAGATACAAACATTATAATTAAACATCCAAAAATGTTTAAATGAAGAATATGTGCTCAACTTCAAAAATTTTAGAAAATAGAATACGCTTGCAAGGTTAAGTGCAATATTGTTGCATGTCTCATAGCTGAATATTCCTCTAGGAACAATATACTTCTACTAACATTCTGCAAATATAATCCTCTATTATCATTATGACACTCACAAAAGCCATGAATGCACAGTCCATAGAGTGGCAATATTGTTAATGACATATGGTTGTCAACAACAAAACCACTGCACCTCACAATAATCATTCTGACAATGAAAAAGTCTGACCTCCAGCACCATGCAAATGCCAAATAACATGAGACAAAGACAATGAAAAACCAGACACGACACCAAATAGCCCAGACACAGACACTGAACGGCACCAGACAGACACTAAACAACACCACACATAGACACTGAACAGAACCGAACACAGGAACAATACAACACCAAACACAGACAATGAAAAGAAGCAAACAGCATCAAAACCAGGCACTCAATAGCCCAACAACGACAATAACTGTAACAAGAACCACAAACTGTACAGAGCTTTTAATGCTGATGTGGTGTTTAATATAATTGTATCTGCTAGGAATCCAGGAGCGAGAAGGTTGCAAAGTCCTCCTCTATCCAACGATGCTATTCACAGACTTGGGCTTGATCTTGCATTGTTACGAACAGGTCATAGCACGGAGGAATAGCTATGCCTACAGATACCAATGCTGTTTTCTTTTAATTACCCTTACAGTTAAGAACCAGCATTATTCTCAACTAAACATATGAAAATCTGGAAATCATGATAGTAAGACATTTAATCTCACTTTAAAGGACAAGTTCACCTTCATAAACATAAGGATTGAGAGAATGCAACAATATTAGTAGAACACATCAGTGAAAGTTTGAGGAAAATTGGACAATCGATGCAAAAGTTATGAATTTTTAAAATTTTTGTTTTGGAACCGCTGGATGAGGAGACTACTACAGCTTGTGAGCCATATGCGTACAACAGTATAAAGAAAATGTAAAGAAAATTCAACATATTTTCACTTTTTGCGCATAATAAAAGAGCACTTGACTTGCCTCTTTCTAAAGGCAGGGGGAATAATATTACCCATAACATTTGTCGGTAACGAGTCGGGGGAATGTGTACTTTTTTCAAAAGATGAAATTTTGTGAAATTCTCTTTATATTTTCCTTATATTGTTGTACGCATGTGACATCTAAGTTATTCACACACTGCAGTAGTCTTCTCATCCAGCGGTTACTGCATAAAAACTTCAAAAATTCATAACTTTTGAACGGATTGTCCGATTTTCCTCAAACTTTCAATGATGTGTTCTACTAATATTGCTACATTCTCTCAATCCTTATGTTTATGAAGGTGAACTTGTCCTTTAAAAATACATGAGTAAGCACTTATGTTTTGACATTTCTTGTCTGAAATATTGATTGCAAAGGATGAATATAACAATAATCACTGGCTGTAATAATAGATGTTGAAAGAGCAATCTGTACTCTCACTCTTAACAACATTCTGCCCCCTTAGGTATCATTCAGAGCAAAGGAACCAAAGTGAAGGCTATTTTGTGATAAGAGTTCCCACTTACAGGTTGACGTCATGCTTCATGAGTCTCATCCTGGCGTCCCTCGGCCAACACTTCTTGTTGTTGTAGCCCACAATGTTCTCATTGTTGGGGTCTGGATGCTCTGTCAGGTAACGCTGGATCAGATCACGGGCCTCCTCAGCGGTGAACCTGTATCAGTCAAATAGCGATGAGTCAGATAACAAATCTGGTGTGAATAAGGTAGTACCCTTTTCATAACACACCATCAAGTTTTCCACAATATCCTCTCGGAATGTCTGAAGATGGCATTCATTGTCAGCTTTAGAAGTATGAAATTTCATCTTGATCATCTCTGCACTGGGAATTGATGATTTCAATCCACTAGGTGATCAGCTGGAACTGATCATCAAAGAATCAAGAGTATGCTGCATGTTAATACATATATTCTCCAAACATATATGCAGAAATGCAGCATGGGCTTTATCCATACTCCAGCTACAATTCACTAGAGAATTTCAGCTTGATTAGAAGTGACAAGATTCAAATTCACCAAGAGATATAGAAGGTAAATTTCTCTTGAGGTGGATCTATTAATACAAAGGAAAGAACATCAAAGTAATAAACAGTTCATGATAACACAGTCTACTACAGCAAAGTAGGGCTTTACCTATGTTCCACCTTTGTAGAGACATTAAAACCATACGGAAATTAATGCAGGTGGAAGTTTGACAGGTGGATGCACGATACCATTTAAAGCTGAGTGTACCTTGCAAGCAATTTATCATGAACATGCCATTATCTATTTTCTAGGAGAGAGAGAGGGAAGATAGGAGACTGAGGCTTACCTGAAGAAGATGTGGACCCTGTCAATGTAGCGTGAGTAAAGTCTGATGGGATGGCTGGTCTCTGTCACAACATCCTGTCGGAGAAAAGCAAGAATGAAACAACTTTATGATACATTCTCCTGCCTGGCTGCTTAGGGTGCACACTATGAGCAGATACTTAATCACCTTGCAAGCTGAATGATCTTGGCTCATTTGAATGTGTATTGTTTCAGTAATGATAGACTTCACGTCCTTGGGTCAAGTGAGTTTACATACACTTAAGGATATCATCTACTTAGCGAATTTTAGTTGACACAGGCACACTCATGCAAAACTTCGTAAATGCAGGCAGTACTGCTGGGAACCCTGTCTTCATGATGCAAAAGAGTATCTATAAGAGGACAGTTTTATCACAATAAAGCGGGAAATGCTCCTTTATACAAAAGAAGAATCATTAATTGATAGTCTTGGCAACAAATACAAACATATGAAGTAGAAGAGACTTCATGCAAGAAGGGTATGGCATTTCAAATGCAACCACAAGACCCAATGTCAGCTGATCATCGGGTCTTGGACTTTGTACCTGGAACTGTAGGAAGTCATTAGGCATCTGTGGAGGTCCGGCCATCTCGCTGGCCCTGTGTAGGCCCAGAACCAACAGGTCTAGGACCAGGCCATAGTACTGGACGATGAAGGAGGCAAACTGCAGGCCACGGATGATTCCATAGGAGTTGGTGTGGTTCATGTCCTGTGGGTATGAGGATGATGGAAAAGAGAGAAATTGACATTGGTCATATGTTTGACTTTATATTATTCAGTTTTGAGATCAAGCTACACTGACAGGCAATCATCACTGATAAAATCATTACAAAAACAACCATCAATTTGAGACAATTTCAATTACTTGGGTACTAACTTTTATCATGGGATATCACTGGCATGGATTTGAGGGACCATGGACTGTTCAACAAATCTACAGTGAGGGAGTGGTATATCTTATTTTTGGGTGTAAGTGTAGCTCTCAAACACAGAACTGACAACCACAGATTTGCATGGTTTGTATCAAGCATTACAATCACAGGGCACACACTCGACTGTTTAACAATTTCTGACAGATAAGATGAAACATTGTGATTACTATCTCCTACCTTCAGTCAGTTAGACGAGAAAAACCTAAGATGAAAGAGAGCGATATTGCTTATGGCAATAACAAGAGGAGAACAACTCACTTTGTAGTTGATGACTACATTGTTTTTGGCCGTCATGTAGTCAGCAATGTTGTGGTCGACGATGAGACGCAGCAGACGATTGAGCAGCGTCAAATCAATCTTCTCATAGAGCTTCTCAAAGCGGGACTCCATCATCACGTTGCACTCACCCTCCGACGTGTCCCACACGTCCTGCAAGTTGTTGATACCTAAGCAGAAACATGGAACATTGACAAACATTTCTCCAGACTTGATCCATAGTGTACTTTCACATAGACTTCTTGCTTTCAGGACAACACAGTGAGCCTCATTTTCTGCTGTCTGCAGTTCAAAGTAGTTACATCAAAAGATCTGTGACATATATTCAAGTGTGTATCTGAACCACATTAACTATACACAGATCTCACTTACATTGAAGAACATCTCTAATTTCCATATCAGAGATACAAATTAACATTATCATAAAATTTCTTCCAGTGCCATCTCCTCTCAATACAGATGACATCACACATTTATGTGATAATATGACAATGTCTCAGTTTTTAAACCAGGATGGTATGGGTACGGGGTGATTCCTTACCATCCAACGATGCATGGACTGAATATCGTTTTAGCATTGCATCGAACAGTACACAGCATCAAGTAGGCTGGGACTGTAGATACCTGCCAATGCATATTGCTCACAACCTCACATAAGTATGTGACCACTCTGACTATAAATGTTCTCATTCTGGTGTACAAAAAGTTACTACGAAGCAATACCATGCATAACATGATTTTTTTTTTTTTTGGTTGCATATGATTTGTTGCTATGCATGTCTAGTTTTTAAATGAGAGTAAGTGATGGATATCATGCTTGTCTGAAGGAGTAGCACAAACACAAGTACACCATCTAACTTGATCATCTTTAATATAATTGGGGGATATCAAAATGAGAGCATCATGTGATAGCTGCCCATGTTTCTACACTGTCATCTCCTTCACACTCCACTTCAATCTCCCAAGAGTAAATCTCAATGCCCTCATAACTCACCCTGGCACCATTTGTAGACCAGCAGTGGTGGCGGCTCCGTGTCGGCCGGCTTGATCCACGGCGGGAAGAGACGCCTCTTGTCAGCCTCGTACCACAGGTACTGATCAAGGTAAGCGTCAGTGATCTTCTCCAGGGGCTCGACGTCATAGACCGGGATGAGATGGCTGTAGAGGTCCATGAACTCTATTCCAACCTGAGGAGGGGCGGGAAGGGGGAGAGTTGGACAACTGTCATTATAGAGGTTACATTGTGATGTCACATGGCTTATCAGAAAATATGTGATTATTGTACAAGAGCTACATCTGTCAGTTGATATATTAGCCACAGAGATTTTTGTCACTTTGACCCTAGCATATTATGCGCAACTAATCTGCAGTTTAGTTGAGAGAAATATTAACAAATATGGCATAAGGCTATCCTTGGTATAAAAAAAGATTGCTCTCTACAAAATTGCATGAAGCACTTATTTTTCATCCTTCAAGCTCGTCAAGAACAGAGTTTTTAAACTTTTTTGTCTGCAGTCATCCATTTTCTAAATTACACCTTGCATGACTGTGTAAGCATGCAGGTTCTTGTTGATGTTGTTAGTGTTTCGGGGGCTCTATAAAAGTTGTAAAACTTTGTGGGGTAACGAAGGGTCACATGTGAGTGTATTTGGTGATGCCAATACTGACCTCTTTGAAGGCACGCTGTGTGAGGAGATGACGTTTGATCCTACTGAGAGCCTCGTGGGGATTGTCGTAGGCCTGTTCTATCAGACCCAGCTCCTCCCTCTGAGACTGGTTCAGACGACTCTTGACACTGTCATAACACAGATGAACATAACATGTTATATCTTAACACCTACAGGACACTAACACTAACACATGTTACACTTTACCCATGTCCGGACTCAAACACAAACATATGAGATGAGACACTATTGATGTTATTCACACTCATAATAAAGCACATTGTATCTTCACACCACAGAAAATCAACACACAAACACCATCATATAACCCTATTGATAATATTACTTACAAAAAAACAACAACACATTCTTACATAGTGCATATCACAAAAATACATTCAAATCTCCATGAACACAAAGGAGGAAAATAGCAAGAAAGGTAACACAGATTTAAGGGATAGAAGAAGAGACAAGGTGAGATAACATGAGAAAAAAAACCTCTGACATACAGCAAATTAAATGTACACCTTTCAAACAAATTGAAGAAATGCAGTTTCAAAAAACTTTCAAAATCCCTTCCAGATGCAAAAAGAGGTACAAATTACCTAAATTTCTGACATACTTGTTTTTACTCTGACACAAGAATGTAGAAAATGTTACAACTTTTGGTACACTCCAGAGGAAAAAAATCACACACATGACTAGTAAACACATGTTTAACCCACCTACGATGAGCCAATTTTGCACATATTTCCCATTGACACCCATGAGAGTTTACTCAGGACTACGACTTCCGATGGGTTGACTGATGGCAGCCCTTACCTGTAGGCTTCCTTCAGTCTTTCCAGGGCCAGAATGAGGAGCTTGGTGTCATGCTTGTACGAGAGGGGAGGGAAGGGGATGGGGGAGAAACGACGACTCTCCAGCCAGTGAACTGTGGTGGTGTAGATGGCAACCGCCTCCTCAGCTGTGATGTACGGCCCGTCCTGTGGTTACCACGGAAACAGGATGATAGGTAGGGAATACGTACAACAGTGTTCAGAGATGACGGGGGAGAATGTTCAGAATTATGATGGAAAAAAAATATCGATAATACTTGATTCATATACATTATAGTATTCATTGGTATTCATTTTAAGTCCTATAATGACAGGAACCATACAAAGTTGTGATATTTGGCACGGTGTTATACCCTGGAGATGAAAATGTAACCAAATTAGCATGATGATGTGCTCACTCCATTTGAGGACTTTCCAACTGATGAAACACTGTGCTTGCATCTTTCTCTGAAGCACACATTTCTATTGATTTCATAAGAAATGACTGTAGATTACAATGAAAGTCTCATGTACACAAGGATGAGATGTAAATAATTGTGTTTAGCACCACTTTGGGAGTACAGAAGATACAAAGAGGAAATGTGGCCTTGCAAACTTTTAGAAGACATTTATTAGCAGAGATACATCCCAACACATTTTTAACATTAATCCATAACATTATTAAAATAGCAAATAGAAATAGAAAGATAGGATCGGCATTCAAGGAAGCCTCAACTCCATGCCTCACCTTCAGGTAGTTGTGCTGCCTCTCCTGCTCTGCCTTGAGGTACAGCCTGGTGAGTCGACCAAGGTTCTTCTTACAGACGGTCTTGTCCACCGTGGCCCCACGCCTAATCCTCTCCCGGTTGTAGTGGGCCGTGTTGGTCCACCAGTCTGCCTTGGACTTCACAAACCTCAGGATCATGTTCTCTATGGGAGTGGGCAGCCCTGGTACCTGTCAATCACAAAAGGAAAGCTGGCTTATCAACTCAAGATCAAAATACTAGTATATGTATTCTTCAGGCAGTCTAAATCAATTATTGTAAGAAGCTGCGACACTAATTTTTTCAATCAAAAGTCACACTGAAGCTTATCACTGAATATCATTAAGTACTTTTCAAATAAGCTGTACGTGCTTGGTAACTGTACTGTACACATCAGGTTGATCTAGTGAGAAATGCCAAGACACATCTGCATGAGGTAATATGTTGTTTTGAGCTCTCTATGTCTGTCTGATCTGAATGAATATGACAGACTTTCTGAATGGTAAGGGACCATGACTGTAGTCTCATTGACACTATCTGAGTGTGCTTCTTTTCAAGCAGCTTTCATTAACAAAGAGGGATTGACTGGTGATGTCTTTTGAAAAAGATTTGGAAGAGACATGGGCTTAAAGAGAGCAGCCTAGGTTTAGGTGTCAGTTGTCAAGCATTAGGTGTTTAGTGTCAGGTGCCAAGCATCTGGTGTCAGGTGTTTAAGTGTCTGGTGTTGCAAAAAGAATAAAGAGACATGAGCTTAGAGAAGGCCAAACTATATGCCAGGTGTTCAGCACTAGATGTCAGGTGTAAAGTGTCTGAGTGTTATGTGTCAAGTGTTGCCTAGTGACACCCTACCTTCCATGGGATGTTGGCCTTCCAGCACCTCCAGGCCTCACTGAGATGCTGTAGGATGGTCCTAGCCTTGTTCTGCTTGATTCCCTCCGGCATCATGTCAATGATGTCGTGCATCACCTGTTTACATGAATGAATGGGTGTCAAGTCGGGTTAAGAAAGGAGTCAGGAGTAACAAGTGGGACTAAGAGGGGGAAAATTCACTCTTTTCTCCTGTCTGCAGAAATTCATTAAGTCAGTAAACCTCTGTAAAAAAAACACAAAACGAAACAAAACTGAAAATAAGCCATAAAGTTTCTAGAAACAAAAACAAAAGCTAAATCTTTAATCATGAACGTGTCAAATAATACATGTACCATAGGATTCCACGGTGTACATGCAAATCAAAGACAAGTTATAATGTGATGAGATTGAGACTATTGTTAAACATTCTGAACCAGCTGCAACCCTACGTTCAAATATCAATTGTGTAGCATTAATGTTGTACATATATTTCATTTTCTTTTGTCCATGGGCTTCAATCATACGTTCCTGTCCCAAAAGTTCACTAACATTGACTGAACACAGAGAGCATTGTACATGCTTTACATGGCAAGTCTGAAAAAAAATTATTGAATTTGACCGAACTAAAAGTAACAAGGTGTGTTAATACTAACAAGTTACATGTTACAAATCATGCAAGCTAAAGAAGACACAATGTTGTTCCGTCTCACCGATGCACGCAGCTCCAGGTCGTAGTGACTCTCGACTCTCTGCTTGGTCACTGTCTTGGTCACGCCCTTAGAGTGTCGTCCTTCAAACTGCCTGGAGAGAAGGTTGCCAAGCCAACGCTCCAGCAGCGGTGTCACTCCCCTCATGAAGAAGACCCAGACCCTCCAGCCGGGGGCCCAGCACCCACATCCTGGTCCCTTGCCCACGGGACCCTGGGACAATGTCACACAGAAGGGGATCATTAACCATGAATCCTCTAGGTGCCCATAAAACCTTGTGTTAGTCCTATTCCTTCATATATTTGACTGCAATGTGAAATGAATTATCTACTGAAATATAAAAATATGGCAATTTTACATAGAGACCTTGTGATGTAATAAACAATGAGCAATTTAGCCTTGTTTTCTGAGGTGCAATACCAAGAATATCTTGTCCAACATGTACCTGTATGTATTTTGAAGACACTTGTAAACTGATGTGGTGACCAATTCCTACACACATCATTCTTCCTTTCCTGACATAATAAACCAAATGGAAAAAGCCCATAACTTTTGTAACAGTAATGCTGATGTTACAGTCATAATCTGTAGTCTATGTCCCACCAAGATGAGACAATGTATTTCACCAATAGCATGTATGAAAAATCTTCACCCTCCTTTACCAACATTGTCCATTTTACATACGTCAGCTTCTTACAAGCCTGCAAGATTTACACGCTGTACTGCCAACTAGTTTTGCCAGCTACTACAGAGTTAAGGTCATACCACAGCAGGGCCCTGTTGCATAAAACCTTTACAATTAATGGCAATTCTGTAATCATCGGTTACTTATCACAGCATCATCATTCCATGGCCAATCAAAGCTAAGGTAGCACTGATGAATGCCCCTGACTGCAGTGTCAGCGTTAATTGTAAAATTACCATCAGATAGTTTTATACCACAGGGCCCAGGTTTCTTGCAACAAATGCCAATGCATCCTCTGACTGTCTACTCACCGTGTTGAACCTGTAGTAGATAACATGCTTGAGGTCCTTGCACATCCTGATCTGTCTCATCAGCTTGTACTTGTAGCGGTACATTCCAGTCAGCTGGCCAACATGGGCAAAGATGTACTGTATGCCATCCGCCAGCTGAGTGTCGGACAAGAACATAACACACCATCATACTTGTAACAATGAAACATGGGCAAAATGTCTACTATTACTATTATTATTATTAAAGATGTACTGTATGTCATATGCCAGCTGTATGTCAGATATAAACATAAAACACCATTACACTTGGTTACAGTGACACATAGGTAGAGATGTACTGTATGTTATCTGCCTGCTGCACGTCGGACAGAAATATAAACTATTACAGTTGGTTACAGAGACATTAATGCATAACATGTTAGATAGATTAATGGGATGGTACAGTATTGGTGGAGATGAGAATTGGACTTTTAACTTTTTGCAAGATACGAAGAAAACACTTATGATATAGTACAGAGCATACAATTCTAAGAGAAATTCAAAGTTTATTTGATGAAAATCGGGTTTGGAATGACTGAAATCTCCAAAAACAAAGTAAAACAAAGTGATCGTAAATCGCTCTTTTTTGGATATCTCAGCCATTTCAAAACCAGTTTTCATTGAATAAATGTTGAATTCCTCATAGAATTACATGCTCTTTCATATTTCTTAAGAGGTTTCTCATTATCTTACCAAAAACGTTAGAAACCTGAAATTAGTTCTCAACCCAAACTATACGATCGCTTTAATGCTGTTTCAATGAGCTCTTCTCCGAGTCTGTCTTTTATATGGTACTATCAATGGCATGGCAGAGAGCATTGCAGTCTGGTGAGAGGATGTTATGTTTCTGCTGAATATGGTAATGACAGCATGTATACTATGTACAATTTATATATGTAGCATTTGTGCTGAAAGCCATAACATTATCAAGCTGCCTGATTGTACATGAGACTTAGTGGGGTGGCTTAGTGACAAATATACTGATAATCGTGACACGCCGGACAAAAGTGTCATTTTTTCCTCAGACATTTGTATATATATGAGGATCAAAATTAGGGGGTGCTCCAAGAAATCCGCTAACAGAAAAGATGAGAAAATGCCCTTAATTTGTACATAACAATAGTGTCTGAATTCAAAGACTATACACAGGGCATTCGCCAGGTTTCTGTACAATGCAATGCAATGTACATGGTTGCTAGTCTTAAAATTCAGACCCATAATACGACATATTGTGTGCATGTTTACAGTAATACACCATTTTTACTGGTTTTCCTATGGTAACAGGTGGTTAGTCTGTGTTGCAGACCTGAGGGAGGTGTGTTGGAATAGTCCAGTTTTCTTAAGCACCTTTTCATTAAATAATTTCCTATAATTTCTGGTAAAGGATTTTTTTAGTACTGTCTACCTCCTGTAGAGAAATGGCAAAGAGTGACATGTGACTCTGGCTCAGATACTTTAAATCTTGGGCAATGACTGAGCCAGGTGTAGGACTATGTCACAGTTCATTTTTTCTCCCAGAACTACTAGTTTACCAGTAGAAGAGCTGCATATTCCATTGAGAACTTAAGGTTTTGGGTATTGACCTACATATTTCCTAACAAATTTAACCCGTTTCCTCCAAGATTGTGTGAATTCCATAGGTTTAGCGCAGGGATTACCTGGTTCCCGTAAGCAATTTTTATAGTCCGCACCTCCCCTCTTTATATGTTTCTTATTTCTTGTGGGGGTTATTCAAATGTTTAAAAAGGTTAAAAGTCTATTTTCATAGATGAAGTTGAATTTAGACAATTTGAATATTTTTAAAAATATATTGATATTTGTAATTTCACTCATAAAGACTTAAAGCGGTTTGAATATTTTTGGTCTGATAGCTATGTATAGACATGTTATTAAAAAGTAAAAGCAATGTTTGATTGGTTCACATTATCCAAAGAGGGTGGGATGTAGTTGGCTGGTGAACAAAGTCTATGGGGAAGTTTAAAAAGTTGATAGAAATAAAACAAAATCGGCATAGAGCAGAATCTAAATCACAATATGATATGACAAAATTCCCGACCCCAAAGGCGGTTGATTCTATGATGCTTTATGTCAAAATACATTCCACCCAAAATACATGTGATTGATAGGAGGAAAAAGTATAGTACATTAAAAACAATATAGTTCAACTAACCCCATTAGTCGAGCAGCATAATGAAATGATTGTTAAGTTTTATCGCCTTGTCAATTGAAGATGATGTTACATAATGACAATTATCAAAGTCAGCTAGATCTACGAGTATATCAAGAAACCAAAAAGAAGGGGTGGGGTGGGGTGGGGAGAGAAGAATGAAGTAAGTTATTAGTATTTGTAGTTTTGGTTTTCAGTATATTCATTCTAATTTCCTTAATTTCCGTTAGGTCATCATGGATTGGAGCATTTGTGTACTAGTAATCTGCCAGGAACAAACACAAGAAAAACTTAAAGGTCCTATATTATACACTTTTGGGAGAGTGACTTGAAAAAAAAAATGTTCAGGATATCACATTTTATGCATAATATGTGTAGGTCTGGGGGCATTTCATGAAGCATTTTGTCCGACAAGTTGTCGGACAAATTTGCTCTCTGCCAATCAGATGCAAGGATTTCTGTAGTTTGTAACAGTTTGTCAGAAAAATATCTGACCAAACTGCTTCATGAAATGCCCCCCTGGGGGGCATTTCATGAAGCATTTTTGTCCGACAACTTGTCGGACAAAAATGCTCTCAGCCAATCAGATGCAAGGATTTCAGTAGCTTTTAACATTTTGTCAGACGAAATATCTGACAAAACGCTTCATGAAATGCCCCCCAGTTGTATCACAAGACATCCTACCATATACAGTTTTTGCAATCAAAGCAAACATATAAAGAGATATCAGTATTTTTCTCATTAAAGCATAAATGCGGACGGTTTAGTCTGGAAACATGTTATCATAGAAATATTGTTCACATTTTGTGTTATTAACAATACTTAACATTGATTATACAGATTCATTTTTTACAGAGGTTCTTTGTATCCGTAACTTACACTTAAGAATAATTTTCAAGCACTAATTTTGGGTTTTTGCCTTTAATTATCCACAAAAAGGAGGACTCAGTGCATAAAAGGTGTATGCTTTATTTTTGGAAAATGTTGAGGAGATCAGGAAAATAATATATATTGATGTAGATTTTGGACCTGAAGGAGCAGTTGAAGCATTTTTAAGAAACAATGCCTTGTGGCATCGTTCTTATCATCAAAAATTAATAATGGCAAACTCAAATGAAAATTGGAGGGGGGAAGAAAAGATGAACATAATGACATGAGACAGCTTGGTAAAGATTAAACGCTAAAATAGACAATGCAGCCTCTTTTCTCAGTTCATACTTATCCAGAGTGTGTGCTTTCTTTCCAGTACCGGTATTATTATTTAGATAGGTTAGGGGAATCCCTTTGAATTGTGTGATACATCATTTTAAAGCTTACAGTCTGCTCTTTCAGAATCTGTCCTTAAAGGACAAGTCCACTTTCATGCGCACGTGGATTCAGTGAATACAACAATATTAGTAGGACACATCACAGAAAGCTTGGAAAAAATCGTACAATCCGTTCAAAAGTTATGATTTTTTAAGGTATCTGCACAGTCGCGGCTGGATGAAAAGACTACCACAGTGTATGATGTCACATGCACACATTCTAAGGAAAATGAAATGAGAATTTCACAAAACCATACTTTTTGAATAAAGTTCACATAGTTTCTTTGACTTGCTACTTACGTATGTCAAGGGTAAAATTATTCCCCCTGCCTTCTGAAAGAGAAGTCGAGTATCCTTTTGTAAGCGAAAATAATTTATGTTGAATTTTCTTTATTCATTCTTTATATCGTTGTACACATGTGACATTACAAGGTATAGTAGTCTTCTCATCCAGCCTCGACTGCATGAGCAGAAACTTCAAAAATTCATAACTTTAGAACGGATTGTCCAATTTTCCTCAAACTCTCACTGATGTGTTCTACTATTGTTGCTGCATTCACTCAACCCACATGCTATAAAGGTGACAAATCTTTGTCTGGCGACTTTTTTGTTGATCAATTATACCAACCCTGATGGAAATCTCTTCAAATTCATAAGTTCTGAAGTCTCCTTTAAGTTTAACCAAAATCTATATATGTAGTTGCCATGGCAACATACCACTTAACACTAATGAAAAGTATTTCAAACCTCTATACATCCCGTTGATCAGTTGTACCTATTCAAATGGAATCTCTTCCAAACTGGAAAATAGCCTCCTGTAACTAACTTCAATCAAAAACCCTCGTTTTGGGTTGCCATGGCAACGCACAAATCAACAATTATATTTGACCCCTGGTTTATACTCTTGGTACCTTCTATATAACGTTCATATCAAATTTTGTGAAAATTGAATCTTCCTACCTGGAGAAATAAACAAAAACATGATTTTTAGAAAAAGTTCATTGACCTTTGACCTTTGACCTTTGGAAAATTCACCCCAAATTCAATCAAAATATTTTACTTGTTCTCAATATTCTTCCTGCCAAGTTTTATCCAGATTGGATATTCCTGACCTGAGAAATAGCCAAAAAACCTATTTCACAAATAAAGGTCATTGACCTTTGACCTCTGACCTCCTTCCCAGCATCAATTTTCTTGGAGCACCCTATTTTTTGAGAAGGTACATCATGAAGTACCTTTGGTGAAAAAATCATGCTTTTGTCCGCCGTGTCACGATAATTTCACTAAGCCACCCCACTAACTGGAATTGTCTTTAAAACAGTTTACAGTAGAGATCAACACAATATTCATGGATTTATCTGTGGTGGCCTGCCTCTTTCTCAGTTGAGGTCATCCCTATGTGTCTGTCCATTCACATTCTACACTTGTAAATCCTCACATGTGGCCTTAGGGCTAGCATGGAACCTACCTGGAAGGCATCCACGTTGCCAAGTCTGTACTGGACGTGACTGTCGACCACTAGTTTGGTCAGTCTAAGGATCTCACGACACAGATGGAAGGCGTTACCGAACCGGGACTTCTTTCTTTCCTGTACATGGGAGCCAGATGGAGTTTGTCAAAGGAAAAAATGAATATTCCCCAATACACCACAACAGCAGGGTGGTCACCATTTGGGCTTTTATGCAAGGAGTGCTTACAACACTGAGTGTAGAAGTCTTCATTGCTACATATGTGTGTATGGGGGGGGGGGGGAGGAGAAGGGTTGAAGTGACATGGATCAAATTAGGCTAGGATTGAAATTCACAGGGCCAACCTGTGAAAAGAGTCTTCATACAATAATGAAAGGCACCTAAAATTTGCCTTCATCCAAGAAGATATGAAAGGCACCTAAAATTTGCCTTCATCCAAGAAGATATGAAAGGCAAATTCACTGGGTGTTTTTCACTTCTCAAACTTTATCCTTCTAATGATTTGAACTCTGCCAATCTGATACAAAGTGCTAGCTTGAGATGAAAGGAACAAACTGAGAGGGTGTGTATGGAGGGTGACTACATATAGTGGCAAAAAATGGAAAGCAAGGCACAAAGGCACATGTGACCTCCAATAAGCATGGGTGATCACGATCAAAGTTTGATGCTGTTTGCCTCCATGTGTGCAATACCAGTAGTACATCTAATCTGAACCCATTTGTTTCTTAAAACACTGTAACACATACAAACAAAACCCAACAGGGCTTTTCACGTTTTCAGAAGATTTTGTAGAGTAGCTCCATGGGCCAAATATCTCAAATCGATGGTAATCTCCCTATTTGATGACTCACGGTAAGGTTGCTGAACCATTTCAAGTGTGAAACCTCAAACTGGGATCTCAAAACCCATCATTCACACCCTCCATTAGCTTTGGTCACCGGCAAACTTACCTTGGTGGTGAGGGTCTTGACGGGCTTCAGGTTGAAGTTGTAGTCCAGATGGAGGTAGTTGAGGTTCTTGCGATGGATGAGCAGGTTGAGCATGTTGTAACCTTGGCGACACACCTGTAGCCCCACCTCCACCCAGTCCAAACTGGTAGACTGGAAGAACTTGGTGGCCTTGAAGGAGCGGAACAGATACCTAACCAACGGAGAAAGATAAAAATTGAAGTCAAGAAGAGATGTAAAAATACTTAATGATACGAGGGAGAAGATATTTGTTGATAAAAATACAGACTGACTGAGAGAATGAATTCTTGGGAGAAAAATGGAATTCAAGAAGACAAAGCTATTCAACAGATAGAAAAACAAAGTGTCATATACACAGCCACACACAAATGAAGAAGGAAGACGTGTAGAAACTTGGGTAGGGATAAATTCACATTCTGCATTTAAAAACAAAAAGAAGTCACACCCACTTTTGAGCAAACATTTCTGACAACCAACATACTTTCGAAAGTGGGAAAAATGTGTAAACTTTTAAAATACTGTACACATTGACAGACTTAGAAAGCATGATTATGATTAGGTGAGAAGCAGAAAAGCTTTACGCCTTTAAAAATTCACTATGAACTACGTTTAAGGTTTTCAATGAAAACACTTCCTACATTTGTATGTAACCTAAGGCATAGGGTCAATGCAACCTCAAGCATATGATTATAAATAAGATTTGGGCAGGGGGAGTGGACAGATGAAGGGCAGATGGACAACCCTAAAACACAAATTCCCCAGCAACCTTCTAGGCAACAGTATAAAAACTTTCTCAGGCACTACATCTCTGACAGCACGCACCTCTTCTTCTGTGACTTGGGTGGCTTGTGTTTGAGAGCGTTGAGCACATAGATCTTGAGGAGCTTCTGGTAGGACACACGAACCTTGACTGGTTGACCACTCGGACAGTGCTCACGGTACCTAGTGACAAATATAATGGCAAATTGAGGCTACATATGCCATAGCATATATAATGATATACTCTAAGCTGGTAACATGAACACATCTCAGTCTAAAGAGGTATTTCATATATTTCTTTATTTCATATCAAAACAGGTATGCATATGTCACATCTGCATATAATGATATTCACCTTTGCTTAAAACTGCACCAACTGAAATGAAATTGAATTGAAATTCCATTTAATGGTTTCATAGCACTGCTGGGGTAACATTATCGACATCGGCATCATCATTAACATCATCATCATCATCATCATCATCATCACTTTAATTGTCATCTTCAACAAAATCACTTTTTTTTCATCATCAGCTTCACAATCATCATCTTACCAAGTCTTGACCAGAGGGATGTCCATGGCTCGCCTGTGTCGTCCAGACCGCAGGTTGAACGGCCTTGGGGCCCACAGCAGTGCGATGCCGTTGGCCGTGTTGTCTGTGTAGAGAGGGCGCTCCTGCAGGAACGGCTGGACGTAGTCTGGTAGTTCAAACTCCTCATCATCATCAGGAAGTGGCTCCAAGTGCTGGTGTACGTAAACGCATGAATGACAATGATGAAAACTTCTGAAGCATTAGTTTCAGAAGTAATATATTCGCTATTTCATCTCCCAGCATACACTTCAGCCCTTACAGGTGCCATACATACTGTTATGTGCTAAGAATGTCATTTTTACTTATGATTAGAGAGCTTTCAGCTAACTGAGGCTAAATGTCACAACAGAACAACATCAAACAAACAAACCCTCCCACCCCAATAAGAACTATAACCATTTTGAAAGGAGCTTACCTGATTGGAAAAAAAAAACCTCATCACTATCTTAAACTCCCATCAAACCTTTCCAAAAGTAGTGAACCACATTTTTAAATAGTAATTGCTGCACTAGCATTTTAATTTGAAATCCTGGGGCCGTATTCTGAGAGCTGATTAAGTGTCTGATTAGCACTTAATTACCGAATTGGTATTCTGAGAGCATGATTAAGTAGGGGGTATATTAACTTCCATAGCAACAAGCGTTTTGGCGGGAAGGACCTACGCGTTTGCGCGTATCAATGCGCGTGCACCTCTGAGAGGACTTAATCACAGAGTTAATTACGAATCGGTATTCTGAGGGTGTAATTAAGTATGAAAGTTAATGGAAAACTTAATGATACCAAAGAGTGTCATTAACTACTCCGATATCACGCATTACATCGTGTTTTCTCTGCCACAACGATGCTTACCGTCTTCGGTAACCGAGGAGCGGTTGAATCTTGTTATCATGGTATCCGTAGAATTCAGTGAAAAAAAGAAATATAGCCGATCTTCGAGGAATTTTGTCATTTTATGTGAGCAAAGAGGTTGAGATCTTCGCGTGCGTAGGTGAGGGGTTGTAATCAAATACCGGAGTGTGCGCACGGAGCTCTTGGGTTGTAATTACAAGGGACGTGCAGGAGCGCGCATTGAGGGCATATTTGCGCGTGATGATCATTTTGGCTTCTAACAACGCATCTGATTGGATGGAATAACAATTAGATGGGAAGGACCTAAGATAATTACAGGGGACTTAATCATACCTTAATTACGTCCTCAGAATACCAATTTTGCCCATGATTAAGGGCCTATTAACTTCACGACTTAATCACGAAGTTAATTACAGACTTAATTACGACCTCAGAATACCACCCCTGCTTTCTGTTTTATGATTTTTTATTTATGAGTTCACACAAAAGAAAGTATCTTTGTAGAGTAATCAGTCATACTTACATCAGACTAGTCTCTTGCTCATATACATAGTTCAGGACCCCATTTCATAAAAGATGTTGGGGTGGCAACTCTTGCTAGAATGGCAACTTCCAATAGCAACAGCAAATCAGGAAGCTGGATTCTTTTCATTACTACGACAATTGCCATTTCAGCAAGAGTTGCTATCAATTCAACTTTTTTATGAAATGGGACCCTGAAGTTTGCATTTGTGAGCAAACAATCTCTACTTACAGCACATTGATAGAAAAAACTGAATCTTTTGAGATGAACAGGAATTAGCAGCTCAATAGGACTGGACTAATTTTTGATGAAAATACAACCAGGCATATCTGGTGAATAGTATGCCAACATTCCAAGTAAACATGTACCTGGTATATAAATTTGAGAAAGACTTGAAGATTAAAGAGCAAGATAGAGTAACAATCCCACACACCCTAACTCACACTCCAACTACTTTGTAGTTCAAAAGGTGAACACCTATTACCTTGACAGCATGCCTGTGTGATATTGGGTTGATCAGAGGATCAAAGTAGAATGCTGGAAGGTCAGGGTCCTCAGTCTTGATGAAGACTACAGGTGGAGTATGGTACCTGCAAAGAGAACAGAGGGAGCCAATCTCATCTCTTGCCATCTCGAATGGAATATTGCATGCATGGAGTCCATAACAGTGACATCATAATAGAAACGCAAAAAAGAGATGAAACAGCACCTACATACAGTAAAACATGATATATTCGTGGCATGAAATTTTCGTGAACGAGCCGACGGCCTTTTTTGCGGCATGAAATTTTCCCGAATTGCCAGTGGCATTCAATGCATATAGTGTAGACAAGAACTTTCATGTGCATTTCAATTTCGCGAATCTTGGCGCTCGCAAAATTCGCGAAATCAAAACACACGCGAACATTCCTCGTTTTACAGTAGTCCAGTCCGGATTATGTGAGTGCGCTGCTGTGGTAATTAATAAAATCTTGCAATTATTCAGTGCTAAACAGTATTGTAAAAACTTCGCAATGTACAGAAGAGGTAAGCAGCCTCATGTAGTGTAATATATCATCGAGTGGTTTGGCGTAGTGTCTCGTAGTACTTAGTTTTGAAGTGCCAGTATGGAGTGGCAGTCTGATGTACCACAGCTAGGTGCAGCATTCTATGAGAAGAATAGACCAAACATGGACATGTAACTGTACTGTAATGGACTGTAAATGAGTGAAGACTGTCTCACAGTAAGAGACCCAAACCTTACCATGTGAGGTGGACATAGTACGGCAGGTTGTTGTAGAGGTACGGGAAGGCAATCTTGTACTCGGTACGGATCTGCTGCCGGATGATGATCTTGTTGACATCATTGAACTCATTCCAGTCTTCATCCCTGAGAGGAACAATACAAATGAAAATGAAAATCATTAATCCAAGAGCATGGCATTTGTGTCCTGTACTTTATCATTCAAAAGCAAAGCCATTCAATTTCCATGAAATAATAACATTTATAAAACTTTCACGGTGACAATCATTGAATGGTTGGACAATCTAAATGGTGAAACTAGTGTCTAACAATGTGAAATGAGATACAACCCCTTGATGCTACCTGAAGCCTTTCAAAACTGTAGCAGTACAAATAGAATTAAGGAATTGTGATGAAAAGGCAACTGTTGATGAAGTTTACATGTGGAAAAAAGTCTTACTTGAGAAAAATTTGCAACTGGACAAGTATGATGAATGAGAATTAATAGAAGACTGTTAAATGGACAATAACTGAAGAGTGACTGCTACTCACTGTAGGTTTGCATCTCTGACCAGTGGCTCAAACTTAGGACCACCTGGGATGGCCATGTTGAGTGCCTTGGAAGTGAAGAAGGACTTGAGGTCAAACAGGTAGAAGTAGTTCTCGTCCACAAGGTCAGTCAGCAGTTGGTTGGCCAAACGGTACAGAGTGGACATCACTGGCAGGGTCAGGTTCCAAGACTTGTAGCTGGTACCATTGACCATCCTGTGCAGGGATGAAGGGTGAACACTTATTGTTTCCTTCTTAACCTGTTCCATACTGAATTCTGAAATCCCCATAGACATAATACACAGGCCATCAGGTTCCCGTAAGGAACGGGTTCACACTTCAAAATTTAAAGAAGTTAACTTGTGCACTACTGCATTCAAGCATGAAATCATGTGCGTCTTTGTGTGTGTGTGTGTGTGTGTGTGTGTGTGTGTGTTTGTGTGTGTGTGTGTGAGTGTGTGTATGGGGGAATTCAGAGAGGTTTTTCATACAGGCCCCTTACTCGATCAATGTGCTTGAGTCATTAAAACAAAATTGAAGCTAATAACCTTTGCAAACAAATATCACAATGAAGACTTATACAGTCGGACAAGGGAATGATACAGATATTTTCTTGACTTAGTGGCAATGATTCTACCAAAGCCAGGGGGCATTAAGAACCAAAGAAACGGTGACACAACCTATATCCAACATAAATGGTGCCAACTCCACTGAGCTACAGTAGCTTTTTTCCATGTACTCACATTCTAAAAAATCAATGTATATTACCTGAGCTAATTGCAATTCCTCCACATCTCTAATTTCTTCCAATTAGGTTTTAATTTCCTTCAGACAAAGCGAAACTTCAAACTTTGTTGTACTTTGGTTGTACTTCGTGAAGACAAAAAAAAAAATAATAATAAAACAATAAGGTCTTCTCTGTGTCCTCATTTCAAAGATTTAAAGTGTTTGAAGAATATATCAAGTTCACACCAGAATCTTTCAAAAGAAAGCATCTACGGAGGACTCAAATTTCTGATCAGGGGGGTGTTTCATGAAGCTGTTCTTAAAGTTACAAAGGATTTAAGAATGACTGGTGATCAGTTCTGATGTGCTACACTTATCAGAATTTCGATAATTCAGCACAAGAACTGATCACCAGTCATTCTCAAGTCATTCATAACTTTAAGAACAGCTTTATGAAACACCCCCCTGGTATTGTTTCTTCTCATACAAAGTTGTATCTTACTTTGAGTCAATGAGAGGCTTGTGATCATAGAACCACTCGTAGACGGGAGAGTCCTCTTCTGGATCCAGCTCCATCTGGATCGGCTCCAGGGGTTCCACATCCAACACGTTGTCTGCGTAGTCTAGCGGCGGCTCCTCGTCGTCAAACGGCGGGAAGCGCATACGCTTGAAGTGCCGACGATCTCGCTTCTCTCTCCTCATCATGATCCACATGGACCTGGGAGGGTGGTGTGACGAATGCAAAAAGGTTTTTGACAACTGTTTGTCTCTACTTTTATCTCAAAATGGATTTGATGCAATGGCTATCAATATCTACTATTTTAGTGTGTTGGGATTTCAAGTAGTCACACTTTACCATAACTTAACACAACTTGCTGGCCATGTACACAAATATGACCCATACAGCACAAAGGATTGTGAAACATGTTCTGAATACTGCAAAACCCAACATTTTTGCATGAACGAAACTTTTGTGAATTTCACAAACCAAGGTTCCCGCTAGTAAAATGCACACAAAAGTGCTCATGTACACTACACATTGAATGCCAAATGTGATTTACGAAAGTTTGGTGTTGCCAAAAAGTCACAAAAGTTTCAAGCCTCAAATTTTTCCGGTTTTACAGAAGATACCATGCAGATCATGAGGAAACTCATATCCTTTTGGAAGGTAATCCTCTTTCTTAGCTACTCACCCCCATTGTGCTATATAGCAGGGCTCGATGACACGTGGGATCTCATTGACAAAGGAGATAGCGCCTGTGATGTGGTAGAGGACGGATACATCGCGGATCTGTTCCCACGGCATCGGCATGTTCTCCATCAGTTTGAGCACAGCGTGAGGCATGTACTTTAGTGCCCTGCATGAGACAGAGAAATTGAACATTGACAAGTAACGGAAGACATGTTTAGAAGGGAAATTGCTAAAAGTGCACCTAAATCAGGAAGAAATACCATTCATGCCTCTACAGCCATGTACCAATGTATGACAAAACTCTTACTCAGAAAAAAATTTGTCTCTGCTTTTTTTTGTGTGTGTGTTTTATTTTTTTAATGAGGATTCTTTACTTATCCTTACTTTCAAAGAGACAAAACATTTTCTTTCAGGTACTCACAATGTCCTGCAACATGCACCATTGTATACATCCCTGAGTGCGCTACATCCACTAATGCACTCTCACCTGCGTGTTATTTGTATTTATAAAATGGGTTCAAGAATGTAGCCAATTGGAAGCGCTGAAATGAGTCACGTGTGCGTGCGTTATTTTCTTCAGGTAAGCACTAAGAAGAGTCTCTCTTCCACCTCCCTGGCCTGACGTACGTCACAATGTTTTACACTAGCAGTGCGCACTCAATCAGTTGTTACAAGTGCGTCACGCGCTACTATACACGCTGTCAATCCTGTAAACAACTTCTAGTTCGGGCCGCGGCCGGGCTGCCACAACAGCCGCCGGCCTTTCTTGTGCTTAACAGTACGTGGCGTACGTATACTCTTATACGTACGTACAGTACTTATGTGCGGGATTTCCGAGTGCGACGTGCGTAAATGTTTGGGACGAACATCTTCGGACATCTTGACTTTTGAGCGAGTGCTACATGTAGCTGACTGGTATTGACCCACAAAGGTACGTGAATAATGCTGTTAGTTTTCGACCCATTTTATAAAACTAATGATGCACAGGATTATTTCGTGGCGTTAGTGAAGGTGCGGCTCACTCTCGAGTATTGACAACGGTTGCAAACATGCACCATTGTCAATACTCTCGAGCGCGCCGCACCTTCACTACAATGTAACACACTCTATCCTGTGCATCATTAGTATAATGATCACTGATGTTGATAATTTTTCAAGTACAATATTTACATATTCACTCACAGTACACTTACCTCAAAGAAGGCTAAAAGCTTGTTTGATATTTTACGTATACAAATATGTCACACCCTACAAAGAGATCAAATGTACATACCCGAGGTAGACTCTCTTGTCGTGGCGGAATTTTCTGTTTGTCATGTCGCCATGGTCACGGATGATCTTTCTGACGTGCTCCGGAGGCATGTCCTCCTTCTGAGCATCCACGAAGCCAAACTTGCGCTTCTCCGCATACCGCTTGGACTGAAGCTGTTGCCACTTTCGAGCTGGAAGGAGATGTTACACGGAGGAATTCAAACATGACTTACACGCACATTGTGCAAGATACAAACACCTACAATTCAATACAGGGATAAAAACACCATTGTAGTATTCTGAGTGAAGAAAAGGCATATTTTTGGAAGAACAGTATTTTTACCTTTCCTGCAATACACTATACAATTTGGCAAATGCTGTACTGTAGTTTCCACGAAACCTTTATTTGAAAAAAAAAAAAACAGCAGAAAATACTGCAAAAAAAAATAACAGTTGACATCTCTGCATCTAAGACAAACTTATGTGCTCTATAAAAAATACACATTTTTGTTACAAGGCTAAAATGCAGGAATGATATTGAGGTTTGTCAAAAAAGAATTAAAATTAGAATTTTCAGGTGATTTTGATACATGGCAAAAGCAAAATGCGTATACATAGACTTGATGGGAAAAAAAATCTGAAATCAGATTTAAATCTACAGAACATCATGCCTGTAAAATGGTTGCAAGTCTTGCTAACAGACAAAAAAAAAGAAGTGGAGAAGAAAAGGTAAAAAAAAAGATAATTTAGATTTGAGCATTCATAAGTCATTCTGTTTATACCAAGGTACCTAAAATCATGACTTTGAGATATTCTACGAAGGCATTGAGATATTCTACGAAGGCATGTGGAGACTTTGAAGCTGATGTTCATATTTCACATGGCTGATACTTCCCTGCCATTGTATTACATCATAATTAACCCTGTACAGACTGGCCAGTGTACAGAACTTCTCAGCACTCGTACCTTTCTCTTGCAATTTTTCTTCCGACATGTAGTCTGGAACCTGGGGTGGTGGTGGCATGGGCTTCATGGGGATGACAGGCTGGGCCTGGGCAAAGGCCATGGGGTGCATCCCCAGGATGTAGCCTGGTGGAGCTCCGGCCATGACTGCTGCTTACACGAATGCGAGTCTAAGGGACTAAACACATACGTCATTCTATGTTAAGATTCTACAGAATGTGTGTGTGTACATATCTTAGACTACTGCAAATGATATTCTCTGGAAAGCAAACTTAATTATACCTTAAATTACTTTTTTTTTAATGAACAAAAAATGAACATTTAAAGTACAAGTTAAAACATGACCACAGCATACTCTGTGTGCTAGCTACATATACGCTGATACACCACAAGGTGGACCCGTACTTTATTGAAAGAAGAAAAAAAAAAGAAGAACTTACAAGGAGAAAAAGAAGAAGAAGAAGAAGAAAAAGAAGAACTTTGATTTATACTCCTGTAGCAATGCAGATCTGGGCTCAACATACTGTAGTGTATACGCTGAATATTTCACGAGGTTTTTGTGTTTGCAAATTCCACGAGTCAGGTACCGTGCAATTCATGAAATTAAAGATACGCGAAAATACTGACTCTAATCCCAATATGAATGTGACGTACAGCTAGCTAGTACATGTACAGGTATGTTGTATACATTTCTCTGTTCAGTAGATACTTGTACATGTACCTCTACAGGAATCCATGTTCATTTGTCAACCACTTGTTCAACCACTTGCTAAATCATCGGGAAACCCCAATTCGCAAAAAAATGTAGTATATATATTATGTAGTAAATATGTGGCGTGTACAGTGGGCCCTACTGTAGACTGTAACTGTGGAGTGTTGAGACATTCTTCTTCTACTGGTCTACTACTGTCACTAGACTGGTCAACAAAATTGGAAATTACTGTTGTGAGCAATATTTAATTAAGATCCTTGCTTGCTTTCCTTTTTTTTTTTTTGTACAACGTACATCTGTATTACTGTGTATGGCTAGTGTTTGTCATTCAGCACCAGATGGCGCTCTCGTGCATGTACATCGTTTTCTACACACGCAGTGCTCAACTTCTGAGCCCATTCGCGACGATCGATAGCTGTAGCAGTTATGACAGGGGTGCATTGATATCATTCTTTTCAAAAGTGATATGGCCGTATGTCAAACAACATGTTCGAATAACAAACCTGAACTACTTTTGCCTTCCTGTACATGGGTTTGCATCTGCTACTGTACCTACTGCTAGTAGCCCGAGGAGGACGATCTGTTCAGCATGCTAAGTCGAAATTTCGCACTTACAGTGTATTTGTCGTGACCTTTGGTGTATTTTGTACTTAATCCACATTACGCAAAATATGGCAGTATCGAAACTTCACTTTTTTCAAAATTGAAATGTTTTCTGATTTTTTGAAAGGAAAATTTTATCGACCCCATGTTAGCGCCTCAAAATAGACCTTGCAAGGCTTGTTTCAGTGAAATTGGCTGCCCGATCAGAGCCTGAAAAGAGCTTCGCGGTTGCTGCCGCAGGAGTCGCTGTGGATGGGTTTTATGTGATTTACGACTGCCCGCGGACGCCGCGCGCTGGCTCAGCGCTAGCGTCAGTAGCGAGCTCTCTACTCACGATGATGGGCGAATCGAAGGTGAAGCGCCACTACTGCAATGGAAAAATCATGAACGCAAAAAGTTATTAAAATGCAAGATTTTTTCAAGAAAACGAAAAAATCGACTGATTTAAACACTGTTCATGTCTATATTACGTATCAATCTACGGAAAATTGATCTCATTTCATGGCTTGGTATAAATAATGAATTATATCTGATTTTCATACCGAATCACAGTGAATGATAAACGCTAAAGTTAGTATGGCCCTGATTCCCATCTTTGTGATCTTGGCTTAATTTAGTTTGACCTGTTGTGTAATAAACAGTATAGCAGTAGGCCTACATGTATATTGTCATACAGGCTGAAAGTAGAAATACCTAACCATACCTTTAATACCGTGGCCCTAGCTGGCATGGGTCGATATTATAGGCCCATAAATATACACTTCATTCATTTATTCAGCCAACGGGCGAACGTTTCACAATCGTTGGCGTACACAATACGTGAACGAACCAGTTTGTTAATGCCTCACATGCACAACAATGTACACTTCTTACATCTACGAAAAACGTTCCTGCCGTGCGTACGCACGCGCTATCTGCAACATGCAGAATTACACAAATTGTCAGCTAACTTTTCGGACTAAGAAATCTTCATACGTACACAAGACTGCAAAAAAAATAACGATTTTGGAATGCAGTTACCCTTCAGTGTCGTTGATGTGCCAAACTCGAGTGATAACTATGGGAGATTCATGCTAGCTGGAAGTTATTCGTCTTCTGCTCTGCTCATGCTCTGCGCCAGCACACTAGACGCACTCATCGCACGCAGCACATACGTACATACACATGCTATTCTCCTACATATACAGCCACGAGCATACAGCACGCTAGCCGCTGTGCTTATAACACATGGGAGCTGGACAACTCGACTGTAAAATGCTTGACCCTCTGACATTACGACCCAAGCTCTGGGTAGCTCGATCTGGCTATTCCACATACCACTGCCAAAACAGTTGCGCGCGATAGCTGATGGGACGTTTATTAATTTTTATCATCACTCCGTGCATGTGTAAGAGAAAATTTAAGTCTGGACTTCTTAGACCAGAAGACCTGTGGCGTCTGAATAAGCCACTGCCATTGACCCTGTTACGTAATGACGTTTAGCAGTTTTGCGATAGTCTAAACTTGATGGATGACCGAGTGATCTTCAAAGGAAGCCAATCTGACAATGACATTTAGCCGAAGGACCAATCATTGTCCATGAATGCACTTTCTTTCACTCCTCTTCTTTTCAACTTTGGAACACCTTGTCTACAGCACGCAGATAATAAATTATACACCGAGACGATGGTATAGTCAGGAGCACAGATCTATCTTGTAATTGACCAATTATGAATAAAATTTGGACGAAGGCTTTATATCTGTTTGTGTTTTCGAGTCTTGATGTTATTCAACATGTCTCAAAATTGGCGTTTTTATTTATTTATCTATTGATTTATTTCACATATTTTGAAAGGGTTGCTTGCTCAGCAAGGTCTGGTTTTCAGCAAGGCCCTTTTTAAAAACAACACATAAAATGTACGATACAGAACATTAAAATACGCAAAATTGCATGAATAATATACACATTTAGCTGTAAAATGTTACAGAATATATAAATCATTAAACAACAATTAAAACTGAATACAACAATTCAATGGACATTATTAGACATCGATGAACTGTAAAATCATCAATATACATACTTTTAACTGCAATGAAATAACACAATTTCAATTCCATTAAAAAACAAGTGAAATTACAAATCTGCCAATCCTATTAATGTACTGAAGAGTTATGATTATGTAGTTGTTGTTTGTGTATGTGTGTGTGTGTGTGTGTGTGTGTGTGTTTGTGTTTGTGTATGTATGCGTGTATAGGTTTGTAAATACGATGAGTGTTTGAGTATGTATAGGTGCATTGCGCGGCAAGAGCTTTAAAAAAGGCAACATTATACAAGTACAAAATAAATGCAAGGTAAAGGACATGACTGTGACGAGATTGTTACACTGAGCTGGGGTACGTACATTTTTTTTTAGTTTGACATTACATAACAGTAGAGATGTAACACGACCCAACTCACTCTTAAATATGGAAAGCGAATTTGCATTTCGACATTCATCAGGAAGAGAGTTCCATAGTTCTCCTCCGATATCAATGAAGGTAACTTTCTGTTTGAATTGCGGGTTATCCGCAAAAACCTGTCGTTAAAGCAGAACCTTTCACACAATATTGATGGAGCAATGCTATTCACATGATGGCGATATTTTTCTTAAATAGTGTTTTGAGAGTACACCACCCGAGGTTTTGTAAGACTTGATCAGTATGGGGTATCCCAAGTATATCCACTAACCATGTAACCAGCACGTTTATGCAATTTGTTTATTGTAGAATGATTAAATTCGGATCTTGAAGACCAAAGAGTTGAGCAGTACATTGCATAGGTTAGAACAAACCCCCAGTATAATCTGCTTAATTGGTTCGGGGTAAATAAATGCTTTATTCGTCTAATCATGCCGAACTTTTGTTGCATAACTTTCACTGTAGCATTAACGTGGTGTTTAAAGCTCAACGTTTCGTCAATAACAACACCAAGACATTTGCTTTGTTCTACACAATCCAATTCTATATTATCTATTCTAACTTTCAATTTCTTCCTTTGTAACGTATTTAATCTTTGCCGGGAACCTACTAACATTACCTTTGTTTTTGCGTATTAAATACTAACTTGTTTTTTGTCGTCCATTGATTCACCTCCTCCATTGATTGATTTAATTGGTTCTCTGTTGATTCAACAGTTGACCCACTAACAAACAGAGTAGCATCATCTGCAAACATATTTTTTTTTTTATAGATGTTACCGGTTTTAACACTTGATGGCAAATCATTGATATATACTGTGAACAGGAGGGGGCCTAAGACCGAGCCTTGCGGCACCCCGGCTGAGATCGATCTATATAGAATAGGAATGTTTACCTTCAACCACAGTGTATTGACGCCGATTACATAAATAAGAATCAAACCATTTGAGTGCATTATTTGGCGTTTTCGCTCTCTTGCGTATATTGCTCTTACCCGCATCACGTACTCATCTTTGCCTTAGAAACAGAAGATGTGCATTTGGCAAGTATTTTTTGTCTTGCGTTGATGATAATAGTCAGGTATAATAACAATAATAATGATAATAACAATTATTGATAACAATGATAATGATCATAGTAGTAGTGGTAATTAAATTAATATATTTACACAGCGCATTTCATAGCCATTATTATTATTAGTAGTAGTAGTAGTAGTAGTAGTAGTATAGTAGTAGTAGTTTATCAACATTATTATCATCATTATTTATTTATCTATCTATCTATTTATTTGTTTGTTTTATTAATGAAATCATTTATTTATTTATATATTTGCATTTCTACATAAGATACAAACTCAAAATCATACTATCCAGACATGAAAAATAAAATGCAGTGATTTTATAGGTGAATACCGCTGGTTGCCAGGGGAGGAAAAGGCAAACGTAATCACCGAGGCTCCAGGCAAGTTCCTCCCCGAGAAATGTTCAAATGCGCAGTACAATGGAACCATTGATGAAAGGACTAGGGGAGATTTAAGATATTTTTTCATACCTATAAGGATCTGTATCAAGGGCGGATCCAGGAATTCCGTAAAGGGGAGGCGCCTTTGCAAAATTAAAGGGGGCCCATAGCACGCACCCCCATTTTTGTCTTTTTATTTCTTTTGTTTTAACGAAAATAAAGAGGGGGCGCACCCGGTGCGCCCCCCTCTGGATCCGCCACTGTGTTATTTTCCAGTTGAAGCTGAAAAGCAGCCCGGCACTCTGTTACCATCAGCAGAAATTCACAGTCTTTGCCTTTCTGCTATAATACTAACCCTTTATAACAATCAAAATGAAACTAAATTTGACTAACGTCATCATGAATATCAATCTATAACTAATTTTCCTAAAATGTCAAACGAAAAGAAAATTACTTGTTCGAACTTGTCATTTATCCCGTCACATTATATTATTTTCTTGTAACATTGTCAAGCTAAAACTTAATCATTAAGTTGAATCTTACAACATTGTAGAGATGATAACTACCAGCTCGACCAGGTTGAGCTATTCAGGGGGCATTTCATCAAGCGTTTTGACAGATATTTTTTCTCTGGCGACTTTGCTCTTAGCCAATTAGATGCAAGGATTTCAGTAACTTCAAACCAATTTGTCAGAAAAACTTAGCCGACAAAACGCTGAATGAACCCCCCCCTTTTTTTTTCCGGGTCGTGCTGTTTGGGGTCGGATTATCCTGGGGTCGAGTTGTCTAGGAACCACAACGCATATACGCAGGTTCGTAACTGTGCAGTTACATTCACTTTGTACAACCAAGGAGCTTGCAGTACGCAACTCGTGAATGTGTAACGTGCGCGTGAGCGTTATGTGTATTGTGTGTGTGTGTGTGTGTGTGTGTGTGTGTGTGTGTGTGTGTGTGTGTGTGTGTGTGTGTGTGTGTGTGTGTGTGTGTGTGTGTGTGTGTGTGTGTCGCGTTTTACGATTCAGCATCATTATCTTGTTGAATGTTGAATGTTGTTGAATGTTGATCCCGTTAAAAAAAAACGATAACAAAACATATTGGCGATATCGACTTGTGTATCATCATAATCTAATTTTCTACCAATGTTTATGTTAATTAGATCAATGGGTAAACTGATTTTTAAAGCATTTTTATAGTGCAGTATATTTTTATCTTTTTCTCTTTTTTTTTTGGGGGGGGGGGGGTAATATGATATTGTTTTGATGTGTAAAGTGCCAGTTTGGTGTATTTCCTTCTCTATGTCCCCCTGCTGTAAAGTTGAATTATCTACTTAGTATTTTGTTGTCAAATTTGATGTAAACCAAATACGTTTACTCTTCGGACTTTTATTCGGTGTTTGTAATAAAACAGAAATTGAATTGAATTGAATCTAATATGCATAATTATATACATGAATATAGGGCTTGACATGAGCTGCGATGGCCACTATAAAATTGATGTCTGGGTACCAAATTTCAAAAAAGCTTACCATTTAGTGGCCCCATCAGGCAACTAAGCTTCAAACTGAAACCTTCTTTTTCCCAACCAAAATTGCAGATTCGAACGAGACTTTAGTGGCTGCAATACCGAGCCCTGATCATAGGCCTATTCTGCAATGACATAACTTCTGTCCTAGAAATCGAATTTATTTTTACTACGAATTTTTTTGTCGCATCTCGATGATAGTCGAATAAGAATGAAACCGCTTACATACCATATACATGGAATGCTTTACCCGACTCCCTGAAAACACGAACATCATTGTTTTCCTTCAAAGCTGGTTTAAGAAATATATCTTAATTTCATATATTCAGTAAAATAGGGCCTATAACAACTATAATATGATTTGTTTATTTTTGGTCTGATTTTGTTAATATTATTATATTGATACATTAAAGTATAATCATAATAATATGCCCCCAACACAAACATTTAACGCACCTATACTGCACACGCACAGCATTCACTCACATCTTCTTTTCCCCTTTAGATCTGATAAATACTTGTATAACAAAAACAATAAAAACTACTTCTCGTGAGAGGCAAACCTGAGCTATATCCCCAATGAGGCCATCAGCCCATTCAAGCCATGGTTAGGCTGACGGTCTCCTACTTCCATGTTGAATCAGATGTAATGCTTTATACCGTATTAGGCTATTTGTGCAACTATAGATGTTTTACAATGATTTTGCTATATGCATGTAGTTTAATCTGCGCTTTTGTAATTGCTCCTTTGTCATTCATTGATTGGTTATGTTTTGTTTAAATTTGTCACACCCATGTAATTTATTTTGATTTGATTTGATATGAGAAGCAAAATAAATACGAACGAACGAACGAACTTTTAAAGTTATGTGGAATTCTCAATCAAACATTTTCTACGATTAAAATACAGAGATAGTCAAGACCCCAATTAATGTTCAACCTGCAGGCGCGTTGCACCTATATGATATGTTGCCGCTGATTAATCATCATCTCACAAGTAGTGTCCAGTTTTACCTGTATACAGAGTCCAAGGCGCTAAGCAGGAATATAGTCAGTGCGGGTAAGTTTTTGTTAAATATTCGAGGGAGAATTATAATAAAATAGTATTGTTTAGGGACAATTTGAATGGTTAAATCGAAGCATCGAGTATCACGTCTTGTTCTACATGTGTGCCTTATCACTTTGTGCCAAGTCTATAGAGGTGCACAGCGCTCTCCGGCAATGATGAAATAAAAGTTGTAGTGAATGGAAAAATGTCAATACCACTATGATTTCATTTGCAACTGCACACTAAGATAACGAAATGCGAGAAATTACTTATTGTAAACAAACAAGCGAAATACAAAACTATAATACATTATGGATTCATTGCGTGATTTACTAAGTTACTGAACTATTTAGAAATAATACATCCAAACAATCAAAAGAAAAAAGAGGGGGATGAAAATATTTGGGGACAACTGTCCACCCCCCCCCCCCTTATACAGCTGCAGCAGCCGTATTCGACTATATTTTTTAGATTAATATCAATTTAAAAAGCCAGCTTTTGAGGGCTCATGTACGATCGTAGCATAATGGAACATGCTGCCTCAGTATATCAAGTGTATCTCTGGTTTCACCATTGAGTATAGGCTCCATGGTCTCACGTTATCCAACGGAGCGCCAGTCCCTATATGAGTCGACAACTAGCCGCAGTGGATAACTATGCACTCTACACGCCAACAACCTGTTGGACTTGAATCGGAGTCAGAGAGTTTCTCCGATGGAGTTGGGTCGAAAGTGTGAAGCCTCTTATTGGTTACTAAACATGTTTTGTATTACCTGGACATGACTTGAACTTTCGGGTGTTGCGCATTTTCTTTGGTCAATGTGACAAATATATAAGATATTGTTCATGAAAACAAAATCTTTTTTGTATACTCGGTACTCGATTTTCTCTCCAAAGCAACTCAATTATTACTGTAAGTCAAAGAGAATTTTCTCCTCTCCTCCACTTACTAACGTTCTGGCTGTGAGTACTCTTGCGCCATCTATTGATGGCTCCCTGTACAGTGTATATTGATTCTTTATCTTATAATCAGTAAATTGATACAATTGATTAGTTTCATATGTAAATTTGATTCTCCATAATTACTTTGTTCAATATATTAAACAATAAGATAATTTATTATTACATATTTGGGTAGATGTAAAACAAATCGTGCTTCAATGAGATTTTTAAATAGAAACTTATCAGGTTCTGGGTGAACGAGCCTAATAAAACTTGCCCTTTTATTTATGACCCGTTTGTGTTGGATACGCTGTATCCTATGTGAAGCGAAAAAGGGCCTGCGCATAATACATAATGCATGCTAGCATACTACGCACAAATTATTCGTGTGTAAACCATACACGTCCATATTGATCCATACATAGCCGAAAGGCAAACCAAAGATTTTAGTATCTGCTGCTTGCGAGCAGATAAAATATGGGAGAATGCAGGACACAGAGTGATCATTAGTTGCAGACCTCCAAGCAGCTTCTCTCTACAGCACAGGAATAGATGTAGATTTACCGGAGAAAAGGTATGGTTGAAATTGAAATGGTCTTTGCACGCAGTCGTCGACGACAGAATTGTTTGTGTGTGGAACCGTATGTAAATAATGTGACGTTAGTTATCCCGTGTAGAATACTGAACTACGTATATGCCCATGTCCGTTGCATGCCGGGTTGGCCGGGGCCGGCGTAGGCTAGCAGAGTGTAGTAGGTCCTGCTGCAATGCTGTATCTTGGGACTACAAATATTTACATTTTTTACATCTGCATGTTGTATGTTGTTACTAATGACTAGACCTTCTAACGAGTAACGGTCTATTGTATTGTATGTATCAGTTCGGGAAACCCACTCACAAGGGGGGCCCCTCCTTACAAGTAACCCGTCCCCCTTATAAGTAACCCCGTCCCCCTTATAAGTAACCCCCGGGGCACCCCTTATAAGGAGTCTCCACGCTTTTTTGCAATGCAACGCGAAAATGAAAGGACTGCGGCAATTCGCTTGATTATGTCCATAAAGCTTCACAAGTTTCCTAGTTACTCACGAAATTTGAGCAAAATTGGTTTGAGGCATCACATCTAAAATCATGGATTTAAATGCGATGTCAAACGACCCACGCGAATGCTGAAATGCGAGCGATTACTGGCGTGAGTGTCGCCAGGCGCGGCGGCGCGGCAATGCTTGAGTGCAGACGTGGCGACTGAGTACGAACTCCGTCTGCACTCAAGCATTGCCGCGCCGCCGCGCCTGGCGACACTCACGCCAGTAATCGCTCGCATTTCAGCATTCGCATGGGTCGTTTGACATCGCATTTAAATCCATGATTTTAGATGTGATGCCTCAAACCAATTTTGCTCAAATTTCGTGAGTAACTAGGAAACTTGTGAAGCTTTATGGACATACATCTTGTAGTCAAGCGAATTGCCGCAGTCCTTTCATTTTCGCGTTGCATTGCAAAAAAGCGTGGAGACTCCTTATATTAAGGGGTGCCCCGGGGGTTACTTATAAGGGGGACGGGGTTACTTATAAGGGGGACGGGTTACTTGTAAGGAGGGGCCCCCCTTGTGAGTGGGTTTCCCGAACTGGTATAGTGAGGTGCCCGCACTTCGTCAGGGGCCCGAATACCGTCACCCTGCTTAAAATTGTTTTAAGCGCACTAGAGTAAGAACCCCAATTTTCGGCCGGCCTCCAATATCCGGACACTTGCCACTTATCACAAGGCAGCAAAGTCTACTGTCACAGCACAAGCATATCACATCGTTTCACACACTAGCACACTCGTTCACCGCGCGAAAATGCCCGAGTCACCTCCAAAAGTCCGTCTAAAATCCCAAATTTTGCCGTCAAAATCGCGGAATCGCCGCGACTTTTCCAAAGCGCGCGCAAATTAGGGCCCGTGTAAAGAATCGGGGTCGCCGAAAAAGCGCTAAAAATTGAAAAATTTCGCCGTTCTGTTACGAGATTTTTCGCTTATCGCAAGCTCAGAGTGTGATGGTATCCTCAAAAACACACACAAAAAAACAAAATCTCCGTACATGCCGATGCAGTGAATAAATGTACAGGGGCTGAATGCAAGTGCAGAGTCCCCAAAATTCGGACACGAACGGGCGCCGCAACATCCCCAATGCAACCTTGCATCAAGAAGGTATGGCGCGCGCGGATTTTTCAGCGGCCTTGTATGCGTACTGACATTGCACGCGTGTCCGGATTTTGGAGACGCTGTCCGAATTTTGGGGAATTGACAAGGTGATAATATTTGGGGATTTTGTGAAATTTTATGATCAGTTTGAGAAAATCCATTATTAAGAAAAATTAGTTTGATATATGTAACAAACATAATTATAGATTTCATTTTGTGGAAAATTATTTGAGTTGAATAAATATTGCAAAAAAGCTTAAGTGTCCGAAAATTGGGGCTTTTACTCTAAACAAAAATTTATGCCCGGGACTGTGTTCAGTACGCTTGAAACTTGTCAGGGCTACCACAACCAAGCAAATTGTGGTGAAAACCGAACAGTTTTTCACGAAAATCTGAAATTTAATCGGAATACGTATTATAATTCACATCACCACTGTCCCCGCACGCATTTTTTACGTGTATGTCTATCAATGGGAGCATCACGGTCACTCGCACACGTCTTTTACGTGCTTTGTCTATGGGAGCGCGGGTGACGAGTTGCGGGCCCCTTCCTTAGCGCGCAACTTTTTCGCATCGTTCGCGTTTGACGACGATAGCTGCAAATTTTCGATATCGATCAGTGAACTTGTGATTCCATTGGAATTTTCAGCATTTTTCCTGTATGTGAGTTGGATTTCAAAGAATTTCAGTGGCGAAATGTGATTCAAATATGCTCAAACATTAATTATGACGAGGTGCGGGTCACCCAAGTATACACCAGGCAATCTAGAACTGCTAACTGTGAGTGTTAACATTAGAAGTTGGCCTGTGGCACCTGTGGCTGTAACTGTCTGTGTTAGTATGGCTTCAAAAGATCATAATTTTAACCTTTCAGTGTCACAGTTTGGGCTATGTATTGGCACGATTACCGAGTACGAAGTAGAATTCTAAATCTACGTACGAGTCACCGTTTCATTCAAAGTCGTCTCACACCACTGGGCAACCCCTGCCCTGCCATGCCCCCTATGTCCACCAAGATCCAGTTACTTGAAATACATGTAGGGTCCTAAGCTTAATAAAGATACGTTTTGTATTAAATAGATTTTGATAAACTGAATGTTTTGCTATCAAATGCTAGCTCTGTACTGTATGTAGAGGTCTATACTCTATTTTTTGTAGGTGTCTACCATGAAGACATATCAACAAAACACCGTAGTCGTGTTAATGGATCATCATTTAACCATGCACTGTATAAGCTGTTATTTTTGCGAGGGATTAATTTTCGCAAATCTCAGAAGTTGGATTGCGAATTTAACAACATGCGAAATGTCTCCATAGGCGCTAGGGGAATAGCGCATTACGTTAGCGTCGGCATCAGTTCGCAAAAACAACATCTTGCAAAAATGTCTATTTTATGACCTCATTCGCGAAAATATCTGTACGTGAAAAACCAGCGTATACAGTAGATCTTTCTAGGCGCCTAGATCCTATGCCATTTCACACAGATCACATCACATCCCTTCAGATTAACCAGTAGAAACCAGTGCATGTTGTTTGAAATAAATGCTATTTCTGCTTACTGATTTACTCTACATCTACAGTGTAAGCATGTTTGAGAGCACAAACATATACATGTAGACCACATATTCTCACATACACTGTAGGTAGATCTATGTAAACTTTACATACATGTACCTATGTTGTCTACATGTAGGTATGTTTGTGCACTCAACATGCTTACACGGTAGATGTAAATTAGAATAAATCAGTAAGCAGAAATAGCATTTTATTTCAAACATGATTTTTGTTTGAGGCGTGTGACTTATACTCATTGTAGAATGTTTAAAAATGGGTTTACAGATCTGCATGAAAACATCCATTAATGTCTCATTTCAGTCAAATTGCAATGGCCGCTCCAATCGAAGTGAAGCTGAGGAATGCCGAGAGCTCCATCCTCTTCATGCAGCAGGAGCATGCCAAGACGCTCCAGGCGCTCCACCAGGAGCTGTACAAGCTGCAGAAGAAATGTGCCGAACTGACCTTTGAACTTGCCATGAAGAGTGATGATGTGGATGAAGGTAAGACACCCTGTTGTCTAGCAAGAGACAGTGTCCTTCTTAGATGTTGGATGTGACACGCTTGAAACTTCTTCCAGTCTGTATCCAGTGAGATAGTCAGATCAACTTTCAAGTTTTTTGCTACAGTTTGAAGCACGGGACACACAAACATCTTGCTATTTGCGTGGAATCCAAAATTTTTTCTTTTCAAAGATGGAATGTGCATGTACTGTGACCTTGCATAACAATAACCTTCATCATTTCCGCCGAAGTAGCAAAATGTTTTAAAAGATACAGTTGTATGCTGGTGTATCACAGCTAGTGGAAACTTTATTTGTAGTTCATTTTCATTATTTTATCAGTTCATTGCAAACATGTCTGCAAAATCATTTAGCCTGCCTCCCTATCTTGACAAAGCAGTGTTATGTATGATGTACATGTATGCATTCTGCATTTCCAAGTGGGAATGAAATATATTAATGTCTGATCTGTTTTCCCATTTTTCAGAGCAATACACAAGTGAAATCTCATCATTGAAGGAGAGGTTGGAGTCTAAAGAGAAGCAGTGCAATCAGTTAAGCAAAGAAAGAGATTCATACAGTCAAAAATGCAGTGATATTGAACTCCAAATGAAAGAGCGTGAGAAGGCCTACCAGGGGGAGATTTCTGAAAAGGGTCAGAGAATTATAGTCCTAACAGCTGAACTAGATCAGCGTTCGGGAACAATAGCATACCTGACAACACAGCTTCACCAGCTGAAACTCAAGCAGCAAGGCCATCCAGAGGATCAAACTGCTCGCGCTGAACCTCCAGAGAGAATCTCCAGCCCAGCCCCGCCCAAGGAGCCTGCCCCACCCCGCGTGAGGCGCTTCAACCTGCGCACAGGGAATGGTCCCGTGCCCGGAGCGCATGTGCGCACCAATAGGCACGTCCGGCGGGAGAGTGCGCCCCCGCCAAACCAAGTGCAATCTCACATGTTCAGCCGGATTGGTCAGGTGAGCCCGGCAAGTCCTGGATACCGCCAGCGGGATGAGGTCGTCAGGGACGTTGCAGCATTCATTGCCCATGTCGATCCGACGGGGAAGGAAGTGGAAGTTAAACCTGCACCTGCCATCTTGCCACCCATCGCACCCCATGAATCTGTCTCGAGAGAGTATGCCATGTCTGCTGAGATTGCTACACTGGCTATAGAGAAGCCCTTTAAAGTGGACAGTACCTTGAGATCACCAAACCATTCACCGGTTCACACGGACTAAATAGAGTCCTCTCATTTTTTTTTCCCTACAAAACCTTATGAGTGATTTTGTAGATGACTTTAATGCTTATAATCATTATTCACCTTGTGTGCAAAAACACCTTGATTCCATACTTACAATTCTATTAATTGTATTCATGGTGCAGATACATGTACTGCCAAGTACTGCCAAGTATTTACAGGACAGTTGAGTTCATGTCAAGTGAGTCTGAAGCAGTTAACAGAATTTAATTTGTCATGTGCATGATTTTCATGTTCTTATATCAGTTTTTATGATTCTTGTCAGGCAAATTTTCAAGCAGAGGTTGAATAAAGGCCATTAATTGTTATCAAATAAGACTTAAAGTTTGACACCTACATGTATCAGATGATGATCGTACACGGACCTGATCATGTGTTCAATTCAATGTGTACGAGTCATTTGTAACTAAAAATGTAGCAGAAAAACAAAAACAAACCCAAAACATGAAAAGAAATAACAAATGAGCAAAAAAAAAAAAGAAAAAAAATCATAAATGAGTGTCATGGCAGAATTGCAATTTGAGCCCCCTTTTGTGTTCTTCCTTTTGAAACAAGCATTGTAGAAGCCCAGTTTGGACTTGTAGTCATGAAACGGTAGGAATACTCGATAAAGTCCATATAAATGCATTGTGTTGCAAGGGGTTCGTGTCATCGCAACTTACCTGGCTTCAGTTTCTTGTTCTCAGAAGGTTGTTGTTCTTTCTTTTTAGTGCATCATGTGATTTTTGTGATTGAATAGTGCAAGTACAAGTGTGTTGTGAAAGTTTGTTGTTAGTGCATTGCCAAGTTTTACGTCGTGTCAACACTGTACATGTGCAAAGTACTTCGTGTTTCTCCTAAAATTGATTATTTTCCAGTTTGTCTTTCATTAGCCACAATGCCATAAAAGTGTCGGGAGAGAAAACATGTTCAGTAAGTCTGCATGCCTGTTTTCGTTGGCAATGGACTCATCAATCCTAATTGCTACATACAGACAGTAATAAGCTTTGCAGTGCAAGTTGATGCAAGATCATTATTAGTCACTAGAGAAAAGGCCAAGCATTTTCTCTTTCATGTAAATTATTTGTCACATGAAATCACCGTGTTTGACCTCAGTGTGATGGTATGATACAGTGTACAAGTATTTAACATTAAGGAATATATTCTGCTTGTTGTCTAGAGTGGAATTGCTGTGTTGGTATGTACAGGAACATGTATTTAAACAATTTATTATAAATACATTTAAGGGCGACCGTGGAGGTTGATTTTCTGACACATTCAATTTTTAGATATGACATTACACACCTTTTGTACCGGTACAAGATGTTCAATGCATCTATACATGTATGTGTATTGAGGGCAAGTAATGTATGTCTATGTGCTGCCATGTAAGTTTTGCACTTTAAAACAAAAGATGTTATTCTATGCTTGCTTGTAATGTGACAGTAAAGCAACATGCTTCTGTGAAATGTTCATAGGAATGGTTGAACTACCCTGGTTTGTTTGTGTGCATCTGGCCTGCAATTGTAGCCCTGTGGACACTGCAAGCTACATGTATTGGGTCTAGTGTGCAGTCATAATAACATGCAGTACCCTACAGATCCCTTTGCTTCGCATGTGAATTCATGAATCATTTTTATCATCGTAGTCAAGTCTGATAGGGATAGTGGGATCATGGACCCTAGGGTCCATGGTGGGATATAGTATGAAATTTTAGTCCAAGAAATATTTGCTCAACTCCAGAAATTTCCCTGTGAATTTTAAGCATTTTTTTCCTTTTTTACCCCACTCTACCCCATGATTAGCAAATTGAAAATGTACAACGATGTACAAGTGTATGCAACATTGTTGTTATACAACATGAATTATTCTTAGTCTTGTCCTCCTATCGTGTTACTTTGATATGCATGGCATTGCCATTCCAGTAACCTATGTACAGCTGTACGCCTTTACCAACATTTGCTTGTGTGCCATTTGTGGTACAGTGCACTCCCGTTATAACGAACACGGTTATAACGAAATTTCGTTATAACGAAGTAAATCTTCTGGTCCCAAAATTATCACCATTAAAGTCTATGGTAAAAAATTCGCTTATAACGAACACGGTTATAGCGAAATTTCTGTTATAACGAAGTCTTTTCTGAGTGCCACAGACAAAGAAAAACAAAAGAAATGTGCTCCGTTATAACGAAATGCGAATTGCTTTCGAAAATACGTAGCGGAACAAGCATTTATAGCGTCTCTACATGGGTGAACGCTTCACACCACTGTGTGTTCGTTCCACAGTTTCTGAGGTGAACTTGCGTTTGTTATTGTGATACAGTTATCCCATCACATTTCACATAGCTTTCCAGTGTATGATGAGTATTCAGCAAACAGAATATGATATATACAGTGTATATATGTGGTTTCCTTGTTTTCGTTATATATTGTATTTGTTCGGTTATAACGAAATTTTGTTATAACGAAAGAAAACTGCCGGTCCCGAGCATTTCGTTATAACGGGAGTGCACTGTATACGCCTCGATGTACACTATATACCCCAGCTCAATGAAAACAGTGCACATTGTGTACAAGTACATGGATTGATGTGGTTTTTCATAAATGAATTATGATTAATGTTTTCTTGCCAGTGTCTCAAAAGAATAACAAACTGAAAAGTGGAAATTTGTGCAGTGAGAAATTTTCACGCATCTCGCATAACATGAAAGTAGGCTAGCAGGAAAATAAAAGCATGAAAATATGTTTGCATGTAATACAATTGTATGTACAAACATGTAATACTGTAAAATGAGGAATGCTTGCATGCATTTTAAGTACGTGAATTTCTTGAGCGCCAAGATTCGCGAATTTAGAATGCATGCGAAATTTCTTGTCGACACTATATGCATTGAACGCCAGTGACAATTCGCGAAAATTTCATGCCATGTAAAAGACCATCGGCTCCAATTCGCGAAAATTTTGTGCCGTGAATATATTATGTTTTACAGTATTTTATCTCTTTCATCCTGTGGTATTCAAAATACGTGAAATTCATTTTACCCAATGGAGCAACAAAAATTACTTCTACCAAAATTTCCGCTTTTACAGCAGTCCATGGCTCATTTAGAATGATTAATTGTCACCGTGAATGAGCATTTTATTGTCTCTCTTTGTCAGTGTGTTGTAAAAATGTAAACGTGTTAATCATGATAAAACAGAGGCCTTGAAGTACATGTATTTTAACTTTACAGTGTACAGTGATTGCACTTTAAACACACTGGTATTCTGTATTATATCATTATGACGATATATTTGATCACAAGCATTGTATGGACCTCCACCTCCAGGAAATTTGGTTTGTTGGTTTTGTGGGGAGGAGGTGAAAAGTGATGTATGAGAGTGAATTCAAGCTCAGCATAAGGACTGGAAACATATTGACAGGAATAAAGGAGTGTATCATACTCTTGAATCAAAACAAAACTCAGTACAGCAATGGTCATTTTCTGTGTTTTTCATATTGTGTATACGCACATAGATTTTCTGAGGGGGTAAGGAGCACGGGTGCCTTGTATCTCCATATACTTATAGTGCATTTACACTTATGCATGTTTCATCTCCTTTGAACGAAAGTTAACTTGTTTTTGTTTTTTCATCCGTCATGTGTTTGTGTGAGCTCACATGTACAAGTATTTTTGGAATGTGTATATGGTGTGTGTGTGTGTGTGTGTGTGTGTGTGTGTGTGTGTGTGTTTGTGAGTGTGTGTGTGTGTGTGTATGTGTGTTTGTGTGTGTGTGTGTGTGTAGAGGGAATAGAGGATGGGTATTTCAGTTCACTGTGTGTGTAGCAGGATGTGTGTAACAAGGGGTTGTGTGTAGGCTTTGTAGCAGATGGATACCCATACATTATCTACTTGGCTAGAACTACAAAATGCTACTTTTTATTGTATATCATGTACTGCAGCTGTACATGTATATATCAATATCTATCTACTAGTATCTATCCATCTATCTACAGTGTCTCTACATGTATCTATCTATCTATCTATCTATCTATCATTCTATCTATCTATCTATCATTCTATCTATCTATCTATCTATCTATCTATCTATCTATCAACCTGTCTATCTATCTATCTATCTATCTATCTATCTATCTATCTATCTATCTATCTATCTAGTTATCTATGTACTAGCATCTATAGTATCTATATCTATATCTGAATCTACATAATACGCATATAGTATATATATCTATTATCACACGATACATATCTGCGTCTATTAATTTGGCAGAGTTGCGGTGAAAGTGCTAGGAAGAAAATAATTGAGATTGATAAGCTGGAGTCCTTGCTAAAAGCCGATGCCATACTCCACCACGGTCGTAGGATGATTGAACTCCTGCTAATAATGCAACGTAACCTTCCTTTCAAGAACAGACACCTCCACTTGCATTGTCAACACGTGATATGCCATCGCCATTGATCTTTCGTAGAGGTCGATAGTGGCTATATCGCTTACAATGCATGCCAATCAGCCGAGTGAATAGGGCCGAACCGAGGGAGGTCTATCAAACTTTGAGGTATAGTCTTTCTTCAAGGGAAATCGGAGTTTTCTTCTTCTGATGAAATTATCGTTCGCAGTTCCACTTTGCGCATAAGCAGAAAAAATACAATGGTACATTGTACTCGTAATTCGTACCAACAGAGGCATGTTGATGTCAATGAATTATCTCCATCAAATGTATCATTGTGAGATATTTAAGTGCTTTATATCATTCTCACATAGGAACCCCGATGTCTAAAATACAAAAACAATAACTTCCAGCAGCAATATCTTTTGTATTTATTTATTACCATTATTATTATTATGGTTTTTTTTTTTTGGGGGGGAGGGGGAGGGGTAGAAATTACTGCTTTCATCATTACTATACTGTTGAGAAAAATAGTTCCTGCAAAGAACACTAGTTTTCACTGCAGGCCCCTTATTTGGTATCTATCTGATGGAAATCGGGCCATTCTATTTTTTTTTTTCGTAAAGCAAACTGAAGGACCATTAAAATAGTATGAGCATAGGTATTATATGCATTATATGTCACTATTCTCCCGACGTTGAAATGCATTGCTCTCAATATACCATAGTTATCTACATCTTGATGTGGTAAACAATATGTAGGCCTATCTCAAACCAAACAATGCGAGCAATTTGTTTCAGTGTGTGCAGAATTATTCAGTCACGTATGTTCCAGTGACTATACATTATGACAACTTTCCGTACTTCCAGTCATTACGTCATCTCTGGAAAACATATACTTTATAAGCTGTGCTTTTTTGAAGTTTCCCTCCATAATACCTTTCTTGATATGTATTGTTTATATATTATGTTTGGTATTTTTTGTAATATTATTTCATTTATGTTTCTTATCTATGATTTCATGTATCTTGGAAAAATAAATCAGATCTCATTACTATCAACATCATTATCGTTCTCATCACAATCGTTATCATCATCACCATCACATCATTGTCATCAATGTCATCATTATTATCACCATCATGACATTATCATTATCATTATCATCAGCATCATTGTCACCATCTTTTATTATCATCATCAGTCCCATCGTCATTATAATTCATAACACCTGTCCTTAAAGGACAAGTTCACCTTCATAAACATAAGGATTGAGAGAATGCAACAATATTAGTAGAACACATCAGTGAAAGTTTGAGGAAAATTGGACAATCGATGCAACAGTTATGAATTTTTTAAATTTTTGTGTTGGAACCGCTGGATGAGGAGACTACTACAGCTTGTGAGTCATATGCGTACAACAGTATAAAGAAAATATAAAAGAAAATTCAATATATTTTCACTTTTTTCGCATAATAAAAGAGCAATTGACTTGCCTCTTTCTAAAGGCAGGGGGAATGATATTACCCATAACATTTATCGGTAACGAGTCAGGGGAATGTGTACTTTTTTCAAAAGATGGAATTTTGTGAAATTCTCTTTATCTTTTCCTTATATTGTTGTACGCATGTGACATCTAAGTTATTCATACACTGCAGTAGTCTTCTCATCCAGCGGGTACTGCACAAAAACTTCAAAAATTCATAACTTTTGAACGGATTGTCTGATTTTCCTCAAACTTTCAATGATGTGTTCTACTAATATTGCTACATTCTCTCAATCCTTATGTTTATGAAGGTGAACTTGTCCTTTAAAGAGGAAATCGAGTTCAAATATGAATTAGTCTGATAAAAAGGAGTAAAATTTTACAAGTTCAGCGGTAAAAATCTGACTGAAATCGGATGAAAAATAAGGAAGTTATGACATTTTGAAGTTTTGATAATTTCTCCAAAACCGTTCTTGTACAGTGGGTATGAATATGCAAATGAGTGAGCTAACCATGTCATACCATCACAATTTTCCATTGACTGTGTACAAAAAAAAAAAGACGAAAATTCAATGTTTCTGTCATTGAAGTTTGAAACATGACGTTATTCCTAGTTGAATAACTTCAGAATAGTGATCAGCTGGATGTATGAGGATTTGAGCCTCGGGCATGATTGCGTTTGAATGAAAAACTGGAAATTTCAAAATTTTATGTAAAAACTATAGGGTAAGTTGTGAGGGAATAACATGCTCACTTTGCCATTTGCATATTCATATTGACTGTTCAAGAACTCCCCCCCCCCAAAAAAAAAAAAAAAAAAGGTGAAACTTCAAAATGTCATAACTTCTTTATTTTTCATCCGATTTCGATCAAATTTATACCGTCGAACTCTTGATATTTTACTCCTTCTCAGCAGACTAACTTATATTTGGACTGGATTTCCCCTTTAAGTATCATTTCAATTACCACCCTCAGCACCAGCAATAGTAGCCCCCTCACGAATAATCATTATCGCTATATCATCAAAAATTAATTATCGTCATCATTATCCTCATCGTTACCGTCATCATATCCGTCGTCATCAAGAGCAGAAACATCCTTAACAGCAGGGTGCTTCCAATAGGCATTTTTTTTCGATGCCATGTCTGTTTGTAGCTGACATGCTAGTTTCCCTTTTTTGTCTGATTGTTGTTTTTTGGTTTTGAGTGTTGCTTTGCTATACCTTATAATTAGTCGTTCATAATGTTCATTTACTGAGTGAGTAGGCCTACATAATTTTGAATGTGCTCAATTTGTAAGTTCATCTCGAATGGTAAAACCGACACTGCCAGACTGATTTCCTTTTTGAACGTGTAGATTGTGGATTTTTTTTTTTTTAGATATCTGTGACATCATCTACAACAATATAAGATGAAGATGATTCGATAATGTCGTTGAATATAATGCCAAAACAATTCCAAGGGAACAAAGCATCAAATCCTCGTGTGGTAGCTATACTCCGTGCCTGGAATGTGTAGTGACTTACTCCCACAATGGACTGCGAAAGAAACAATCCAAATTTAAGCTAAGTAGGCATAATCACAATAGTTTAAATGAAAGTCCCATTCAATAATTGCACAATAAACAATGAGAAAATATGATCTCCCCACCGATGACCAGTGGATTTATTGTATGATACAAATGAAATAAATGACATTTTCGTATTCTCCTTTTCTCTCTTCTAGTTCTGTGGAAAGACTATACTCTTAAATGATATCTTTACAAGGTATTAAATTAGTCTTCCACGGAAGCACGTTTTAGTGTGAACGGCTTATTTTTGAATCGTTTTCATTAAATAACGAAATCTCTTGTGAAACATTAATATCAATGTTTATCTGACTACTATAAATACGGGCAGGACTGCAGAAAATTAGTCATTCAAAACGTTGAAAATAGACACCTCCCAAAGTTGCTATTACTATACCTATAAAGGTACAAATCTAGGATCAATAACACATAAGAACAACATGAGTGGGTATTATACTTTGTTGAAGTGTCGACAGTCATTATGCAAAATCAATAGATCTGTTTGGCTACATATAATATTGCTTACTTCCAACCCACCAACCACATGCCAAAATAATCAGCCAAAATTGAGCAGATTGTAATAGTGCTATCAGGTAGACATGTTGTGAAGTAGACTAAGTCCCGTAAGATTTTGGTCCGCAGGCCACATGTCCACCCTGGCTCTGGATATTCTAGCAAGCATAAATTAGGTTGTTGGACCAACATGATATTAAAGGGGATGGTTAGTAACCGATCAGTGGGAATCAGTGGGAATGCTGAGGGATGATTGTTCCAATCCTTGTGGGATTCATTTAAGAGTACATTATATATCTACTGTTGTGTGAAAATTATTTGCTTCAGAATGGTCTCATATTCAAGTAATGTGCAGAATACTGCCCCGTCACTGACCAGGGACGCTAACCTGGAAACATTAAACTGCACATTACTTGAATATGAGACCATTCTGGAGCAAATAATTTTCACACAACAACAGATATATAATGTACTCTTAAATGAATCCCACAGGGATTGGAGCAATCATCCTCCGGCATTCCCACTGATTCCCACTGATCAGTTACTAGCCATCCCCTTTAAAGAGATGTGATGTTTGGACCTCCGTCATATTATTCATATGTTAGCATATATTCTCTCTCTCCCCTCCCAATTATACAAGTGCTATTGATTTTCTCCTTTTGACTGAGACTGAAACCTTTAAAAGATCCTCTTCGGGTGAAAAGGGAAAGTAAAAACACAAATATGCCCTCTTGAGACTCTTCGAGAAATATGATTTCCTCACAGAAATATTAATTTTTATGCAACATGTTTAGGAAGTAAAGGCTCTATATTTTTGAAAACTACGGTAACCAACCAAATACTGTTTTGGTGCCGGAGTCTGGAACAATGGAAAAGATGGACAATAAATGAAAGGAAAGCGTTGACAGGCAACAAAAACCATCGTGATTAATGAAATATGAAATACTAAACGAGAGAAAAATGTTAAGCATATACAGATGAATTAGACGAGGCACGTACTGTTGACCAATCATTAAGTGCTTCAAAATGTGTAAAATGCACAAGATCCATTTGGCCGGAACTTGTTCTAATCAGTTTCGTAACTGCGGGTACTCTGCTGTGCAAGTGCCCTCAACTAGGACCTATTTTGTACTTTAACAATGATGATTACGTCACCTCTTTGAAGAATCTGCCTCATTTGAAAATATTGGCGAATGCTCTCTATTTTTTAACATGTTTAATTGAATAATCTTCACTGACAGAATTGATAATAATAACTGATAATTTGAAATATTGCGATAATATGATGTGATTCCATTGTTGACACCTGTCATAAAGAGAAATTATTTTTTATAGAGTTCTGTCAATCTTGTGTTGTCATAATGGTGCCTAAAAGTTTTGAATAATTGTCTTTGAAATATTCAAACCAAATATATGACACGAGAGAACAGTAAATGACGTCACAATGATTAAAAGAAGAAGAAGCGGGAAGTCTCTGCTTCTTTCTGCTCGAATAAATCAGATATTAGGAATTATTGCTGTTATGAAACAACCAGCGCTTTATTGATTCTTTACAAAAGACAACAACATCCAATGATACCGACACTATAGACTCCCACAAAAAAAAAAAACCCTTTCCAGTTCTATTCTGCAAGCCCTCTGTTGTAAATTTCCACTACGACATTTGGCATCTTAAAGTGCATCCCGGCATTTAATACAAGAATGACTTGTACGCCGAAAAAAGGGTTAAACCAGTATAACTTCAAATAATAAAAGTCAGCTTGAAATATTCATTCTTTCAGATGCTAAAAGTAATGCGATATCAACGCTTTTAACCTCGTCAAGTGACTTTGGATACCTCCACTAAAATTCTTTTCAACGACCATTTAAAAAAGTCTTCTAATGAAGTCTTTGTGCTGGGGCAGCTCGGTTAGAAATGTTTTTTTTTCACTTTTTAATGATGATAATAATAATAATAATAATAATAATAATAATAATAATAATAATAATAATAATAATAATAATAATAATAATAATAATGATAATAATAATAATAATGATAATAATAATAACAATAATAATAATAATAATAGCAATATAATAATAGCTAGGTTTTATCGCATTTCAGACATAGTAAGACTTTCAATGCGTATTTTACAGATTATTATCATCACCCCGGTCACTGGATACATTATTCCCAGTCAGCACTGACAGTGCTCACTCTCCACTCCCTGGGGAGCATTCCAGACAGTCGCCATTTTACAGGCACGTACATACTTATCAACCAACAAAAACATTCTCATTCTACCGGGTACCCATTTACACTCCTGGGTGGAGAGCAGCAATGTAGACAAAGTACCTTTGTGAAGGGCAAACGTATCGGGCTTTGCTGGGCTCGAACCCACGAGCCCATTCCACGCTCAAAACGAGCGCTCTTATCCACTCGGCACCACACCTCACTGTTATCCTATATGGTGGCAGTGCTCACGTAAACTGGCAATATGTACAGGACTACAAAATAGCGGCACTTTTTTGTTGTTGTTAATGTGAGAGAAAAACGCAATGATGGATATAATCATGTATCTACGTGTGCATTCTCTGTTCTCATGGTAAATTCACCGCAAAAGTTATAATGCGTTATTCTGTTCTAAAAATCTTCTCACCTACAGATTTGCGATTACTGAGAACAAAGTATCTTCATTAGATAAGCAAAAGATTTCCAAGAATAGAGTATGAGCTAGTATGCAATGAAAATGATGTAAATGATGTAAATTACACATGATGCAATGACCTTTAACCTCAAATAAACTATACTCTGACATACAACCTTTTCATTGTGCCTTCTAAAGCACCAATGTTGGCGAAAACATGAATAATACTTTGAAAACGGATGGAGCGTAAAGTTACGGCTACCTGCGCCTCGAGTTTTCCTAAAATGACATACACAACAAAGCTTTTTGGCACACACATACACACTATATCGCCAAATGTAATAAAAGATCGTTCATGTGGCATGACTTTTATCGCATTCAACCCGTACTATATATTAACTGTCATATTCTTTTTTATTCACTGTATTTTTTTTTTGGAGCAAATATTGAAGTGAGACTACAAGAAATAGTAGAATATTTTGCTCATCTCTGCCCTCCTCACTCACCAAAATTCGTCCAAACCTATGCCTCTCAGTGACAGTCACACTTCTACCGCTATTGCGATAAATATAGTCTCTGCAAATATGCTTACCGACACGAAGCTAAAAACAACTTGACAAGGCTTTATGACATTTTATTGTTCATGACATCTGCCATTGCGGTTTCTAATGTAACAAATATGTATACTAATATTATCATTTCAAATATTGACTAAAGCAAACCTGGTCCATCATACGCAAAGGCCATTAAGAGACGACAAAATCTGCGACGAAACAAACCGTACATTTTTATTTTGTTCGGATTCTGTCCTATTAACGCGGTTATAGGACATCAGTCCACTCTGTAAAAAGGCTTCAGTGTAGATCCCCGATGAACTGATCACGGGTAGCTTGCGGCAGACATCGGGTCTCGAGTAACGGTAGAGTTAGAAGGCCTCCAGCGTTATTTACAGTTTTCCTCTGTAAAGTAAGAGGCAGAGAGAAGGAGGACAGTTAAAAAAAAAATCTCAGAAACGTTTGCTACCATGATGACTAGTGTCAAATATTCTGAAACAATGTCATTATAAGGGATTACTAGTGTACTCGCTAATATCTTTTACATTATTTCTGAGCTTTTTCTAGGTAGCAAAATAATATCTGATCTAGCTTCTTTGTGGAATTTAAAATATTTGCAGAAATGATAGATTTATCTCTTGTACATGATGAGTAATGATAGCAGCAGAAACATCATTTCTCAGTTTGATATAATATGAAATAGTATAATTTATGGTTATATGATGTGTTATGATGTGAAACGATATGACATAAGATGAAATATTATGTTCTTATATACATATATATTTATAAATATCTTACATGTAAACCTATATAAACATATATATGTAATATATATATATATATATATTTATATATGTGTGTGTGTGTGTGTTCCAAATACATGCTTTATATATATATATATATATATATATATATATATATATATATATACATATATATATATATATGCATATATATATATATATACATATACATATATATACATATATATATATATACACACACACACATATATATATATATACACACATATATATATATATATATATATATATATATATATATACATGTATATACTCACATAGACATAAGATAATCCGTCCTATTGACGTGGATGGCTTTCTCTCTCGGCACAGGGACGTGGGCATCATCAGTCTCCCATAGCAACGGGGAGGACAGGAAGATGCACATGCTGCCAATCGTGACGATGAAGATGTACACCCATAGAAACAGACGGTCTATCACCATGGCAACGTAGTGCCATTCTGCCTGGATCTGTAGAGGGATGCACGAATCAGTTTTCAGTATATTAGTACAACGGCATTTGAATGTCCATGTAATATTTACCAGTCATTCATAAATAAGGCAAGGATATGTCTTTATGTCGTAATGATTATTCAGAGAGGTCATTGCCAAAAAACAAACAAACAAGCAAAAAAGAACAAACAAACCAAAACATGCCAATTGATATCCACTCATGTGTGCTTGTAGTTCCCTGTTATCGTCCCCACTCATTCATAGTTCCGGACCAAATATCATTTCCTACAAGCATGCGCCTCTGGTTAGCATCTTTTCACCTCCAAGAAATCCCAACAGGACTATTAAAGCCCTTTTCGTTCAAATCACCGCAAAGTTTTAAAAACCTGAGGTAATCTCCAATGGTATATTATTTACTTTTAATTGATATACCAAAAACTGCACGTTTATTACAGTTTTAGGGCAAGTCCAAGATAATGCGCGCGTTACGTATGGGACATTCAGAGACTTTTATGACCTGAAAAATAGTGTTAATGGCCTTTGATCATATTGAACTTCATCATGGTGATTGATATCTAGGAGAAGTATAACCATGTAAAAAATTGAGAAAAATGACCCGGCCAATTATATTCTAGAAGAGAAAATATGTGCCGTTACGTATGGGACCAGAAAAATTTTGTTTTTTTGAACATTTTTTTCAACCTCAAAACTCTCTGAAAGTATTTCATTCTACAACTTGTAACTCACTGTGATGAAAGCCACAACACTCAAGATTATCACAGGTAAGTTTCATGTAATTAGGCAAAAAGCTCTAATTACAGGTTCTAATTAAAGACAGACATGACGTGTTACGTATGGGACAGTTACGTATGGGACAGTTTGTCCCCCATTCATTTAGTGTGTGAAGAACCATGTTTATGGGTATTTTGCATAATTATTTTAGTAAAATCAGTTGAAACTACTCAAATACTGATCCAGATTGTCAAGGACACATTATTCTCCGAATATTCACCATCATAATCATATTCAATCATATTCTTATATTTTTATGACCAACCTGAGTACAGTGCTGTATGCATGCCCTTTGTCCCCCATTCGTTTAGTGTGTGGAGAACCAAGTTTGTATGGGTATTTTGCAAAATAATTTTGCAAAATACCCATAAACAAATTTTTGCATAATCATTGAGGTAGAATCAGTTGAAATTACTCAAATGCTGTTCCAGATTGACAAGGGAACAATATTCCCCATATATTCACCATCATAATCATATCTAATCATATATTTTTTATGACCAACCTGAGTATGTACACGTGTATGCCCTATTTTTATCAGGATAGTTACTACTGAAAAATTGAATAGTTTAAAGTGTTTACTTCGATTGATGAAGGGCAGTTTGCCATTTAGTTTCAATAAAAAATGACTAGACACAAGAAATATTAATTTCAATAAATAAGCAATACCTGCTGCATGGAACCCCAGTGATCGAGTAGATGATGTCTGTCTAGCAGTCAGGTCATTGATTCGAGTCACACCTCAGTATGTATACCCATGAATTTTGTCGTGGCTACTATTGAAACTGAATAAGGACAATTTGTGTATCACTTGCAATAAAAAGGAATCATTTTACTTTATATATTTTTTGTATAAATATATCACAACCATTTCAAATTGGATCTCTGTCACATAAACTTTGAATTCCTCTAGTCTTAGAATTGTATGCTCTTTAGCAATTTATATAATTGGTTTCCAATCATCTCATTAAATGTTAAAAACTGAATCCCCATTTCTACAAAAACTATACCATCCCTTTAATGCTGATTTTTCATTGTGTATTTTGCCATTTTCCCCTCCCCCTTTCTGAAAATTGTTCAGTCAAGTACATGCATTGTTTCACGTGTCTAAAACTCAAAAAGTAGCTGCAATGTTGGGATGCTTTCTTCAGGATGATGAACCATTTGTGTACTGAGAGACCTTCCCAGCTAGCTACATGCATTCACATGCAATATGTATGAGGATGTCCCATACGTAACGCATTTGTCCCATACGTAACATTATTTCAATGCCTAATAGAATATATTTCTTTTACTGTTTTTTCTTTTTTCTATGGTATTTAATTTCTCTAAACAATAAATTAGAACTTTCCAAAAGGGCATTAAAATATCCTTAGCAATTTCAGAAAAAACCTAAAAAAATGACCTCAATTTGTTACGTATGGGACATCTCATGATAGGACACGAGCTAATTTGCATAATCATTTGCATAATCCTTAAATTCTTATACCAAGTTAAACTGTTTGATGAACTTCTTATGTCCACATATTAATCAAATATCATTTGCTTTCCTTTGAATTAATATGAATTTTTATAAATGTCCCATACGTAACGCTGTGTTTCACATTTATGCAAATGAAGCCCTTGAAATTTGCATAAACTTACATAATATCATTTTTTCCTCCATGGAAATCAAAACTTCAACTCATAAGCTTCAAAATGATACCAAACATGTCAATATTGAGCAAAGATGAAATTTTGTCTTCTGAGGGGACCTTATCTTGGACTTGCCCTTTAATGTACAAGCACATGGGTATGTTGAGATATGGTGACGACATAATCTCCTTATCTAATTTGCAATCGTTGTTGAAGTCTTTGCCACTGATTTCCGAAAACATAAAAAACTTTCTATATTTCCATATTTTCAATTATTATGTTGGTAAAAAAAAAATGACATGTAGACCTGTAACTGACAGAGATATGCATTTGTTTCATAAATTATAATGTATACATCAAATCGATGATCTTTCGATGTGTGATTGATTGAAATCTTTTGTTCTGCGTACTTTTCGGTCCTTGTCCTCATCTTTGGTCCTCTCTACGATGTAATTAATGAATTCCAGCCCCTCCTTCAGTCTCGGCGGAGTCTTCCCGTTGTCGCGGATGCGCTTGAGGTCGACGTTGGCGTCCATCAACATCTCCTCCTCCGTCTCGTGCGTGGGCCACTCTCCGTCAACGCTTAGGTTGTGGATGGTCGGGAGGCCGTCGGGTCCTGTCGTCATGCAGCCGCCTCGCTGTATCACGCCTCGGAGGTATGGGTGGCGGTTGAAGCATTGCCTGTCTGCGTCCGAGTTTCGTCCGTACATCTTCGTTGGGCAATGAGAAAAAAGAGAGGAAAGAATAATGCAACAGTGATATAGTAGTGAGCGATTCAAATCAATCGACAGATTGAATCACAGACAAGTGTCCTCAATTTGGGCCTACGATTTGCCCCTGATTCTTGATAAGGCCGTGGTGCAACTTTTATCTTGATCCTCATGATGTTTAACATGATTGCGCTATGTGATTCGAAGCAAAGTAGTTGATGAGAATATGTTGGGATAGTTCTATTTCATAACAAAACTTAAAGGGACTGTACAGTACTGGTTGAGGTGAGGAGTCAGCTTGCAACGTTTTGCGAGATATTTAAAAACCACTCTATATGAGATGTTAAAGAGCATGCAATTCTACGAGGAATCAAAAGTTTATCTGATGAAAATCGGTTTTGAAATTACTGAGATATCTAAAAACAGGGTAAACCAAAGAGATCCTAATCAAAGTCGTGGTCTGTCAACTTTATTAGGATCGCTTTTTTTTTTTGGGGGGGGGGGATATCTCATCCATTTCATGGCCAATTTTCATCAAATAAACGTTGAATCCTTTTTGAAATTACAAGCTCTTTCATATTTCATAAGAGATTTCTCATTATCTCACCAAAAAATGTTACAAGCCTGAATCATCACCTCATGCAACCAGTACAGCCCCTTTAATATAGAATAGAATGGGGGGGGGGGGGCAAAGGATATGGTTCTGTTTTTAGCCCCTAACCATTCTAGTCAGCTGGACGTTGTTGCTGTTTTCGACTTCCTGTTGGTCCGGTGTCGGGTAGAAAAGCTTGTAGTTGTCCGGCCGCTTCATGTTGAGGTACGGCGGCAGCAGCTCGATGAAGATTGTCCGCACCCAGGCTGGCATGGTGTGCGTCATGGCTGACCGATGGAACAGGTTGATGATGATGACCGTAACGGTGATCGAGACGCTGACCATGGCCATGGAGAAGAGGAGGTAGACGCCGATGAGCGGGATCGAGCCGGACGTCGTGGGAATCATCTCGGCGATCAGGAGTAGGAACACGATGAGGGCCAGGAGAATAGAAATGCAGAGAGTTACCTGGAAAGACCAACCACGGCGAAGAGAGTATGAGTAAGGATCTTAACTCAAAACGATCGAAATAGATACAAACATCAGTGGACATGGTGGATGAGTTCAATCAAAATGCAGCTCTAACATAAAGTGATAAGTGTGACATTAGTATCAGTGTAATAACCGTTACATCAAGTAGCCATTAATAGGTAGATGGATTTTGATGGCGTCATAAAGTCATGTTCAGGAGCAAAGTGATACACCGACGTCTGTTTTTCGCAGCACTCCCATTCGATACATCTCAGTCGGTTGCATTCTATGACTCGGGCAAAAAGCCAGACGAACAAAACAAAACAAAATAGGACAAAATATAATCCCAATTCTTGAGGGTCGATCAATGATCCTAACCATTTGCAAAACCCCCGAAATTTTATGATGTTAATGCGAACGACACCAGGAAATGTTTTGTTACACTTTATGTTGGAAGTGTGACCCTAAACGCTTTTCTGATTTAACAAATGAAAATGTAAGTCAAGTTCAGTGTGAATCAGTCTACACTCTGCCAGTGGCCTTTCCGGTTCCAGTGGGAGTTCCAACCTCTCACCTTTTCTCCGCAATTGGACGGGACGTAGAAGACAAAAATGGTGAGGAAGGTGATCATGATACAGGGGAGTACAAAGGTCACGATGTAGAAGAGTGACTTCCGGTGCAGCACAAACTGGAAGGTAAGGTCGACGTAGATGTAGTTGTCGCAGCACGCGTATTGCAGCTTGTGCCGCTCAATGGGCGTCTCCACGATGTCCCACTCTTGGTTCTCCCAGTAACGCTCGAGGCCGACGTAGGCCGAGATGGGCTGCAGGTCGATCTTGCTGTAGTCGTGGGTCCAGGAGCCGAACTTGAGCGGGCAGCTCTGCTCGTCAAAGGGAAAGTTGTTGATGTGGATGAGGCAGGAGCTACGGTAGACGGCCGGTGGGAACCAGTCCACTGTGCCGTTTGGATACACCTGTGTCATGGTCAGCTTATCTGTGGTGTAGTCACCCCCGACGCTGAATATGGCAAAAATAGTAACAGTAAGAGTAATAGCAAAAGTAATTAGTACGAGCAATAGTATTAGTAATAGGAACAGCAATAATAGGCAAATAGTCATATATAGGGGTAGATATATTTATGATAATCATGACAATAATGATAATTATAATGTTCATGATAATGATAATAATAATGATAACATCAATAATAATTATCATTATTATCATTATTATTACTGTAATTGTCATTTACTATATTTTCATAATTCTCATTATGATCTTAATTGCAATAATAGTTTTAAAAGAATAACAACAATGATACAATTTTGTTTTACTCATAGAAGCCAAATCTACTGTATGTAATCACTCCTCTTCTCGAAGACATATCTCTGTTATCATTTTCTCCAAGATTCATTACGACACCTGGACCAGGAGGCCACACACCAAGTTTAAAAGACCTTGTCCAATGATTAACGCATCATGATTAAATTTGATTCAATCAATCGAGTAGATCGAATCAGAAGAACAGAGTGTTACTAATGCCATCAAAGTTAGAGATGTGAAAAAAAGTTACAAAACATTTGCCGAAAGGTAATATCAATTACTTAGCCATCTGCAAATAAAATGAGGTCAAGATGTGATGTCCAATAATCTATACAACTATACCCATTCTATTACTTTGAAAATTCCAATTAAAAAATCGATCACGTAACACATTTTGTTTTTGTGTGTGATGACCTAGCATATTTCATACGATAACCTTTAGAGAGAAAGTAATGTGGTAGCTATATTGTTGACCAGAATATGTTTTTCATGATGTTTTCTTTCACGAACCAATGGTAGAAAGCTGTGCGTTAATGACATAATCTATGTATACTCCCTTTAAAGTTCTACGCGAAATCGAGCTTGCACAGAATGATGACGCCATTGATGACATGCGTGCTTACTTGTTATACAGGACAATGTCCGGTCTCCATAGTAGGTATATGGGAATGTGAAAGGTAGTGATGTTGCCGTAGTCGGCCGGATTCCACTCGAGACGGTAATCTGTCCATCGCTGTGCAGCACATTGACAACAGACACGAGAGAATATCACACAGAAAGATATACAGAGCGTATAAAAAAGGTAATCCAACTTTGGAGGGCTACCGTTTCATAATTGTCAGCTTTGGAGAGTGCAATGTTGGTTGTGAGGAAAGAGGAACTCTTCTTCTTTCTATGCATGACAGAGCACATGAACTTTAAAGACAACAATGACAAATTACCCTTTTTCCAAGTTTGAGTGTTATCGTGAAGGAACAATACATGTCTCACTGAATGGATGGGATATCTCAATGAAAGTGGTAACATTAACAGGCCAGCCTGCATGACTGCAGGTTAGATGTAAGAGCATCCAAGTGCTAAACTTAGAAGAATCAGACCCATGACATAGTTTATTACGATAATTCTTTTCTCTGTGACCACTTAACCAAATTGAATGGGGTTTTCTTCAAAATATAGGTAAGAGAATACTTTATAACCCAGAAGTACCATTTAGACAGTTTAATCATATTGGTAGTTATAAGACTAAAAATCCGATTGTCATTTTTTTTTGTGGACATACTGTATAGTCGAACACTCACCTGTCTCTGCCATAGACTGGTCGTCATTACTTGATTTCTTTCGTCCTACACATAAAAAAGACAAAACAACAACAACGAATTTTGATTGGGCCAATTCAACCTCGGAATATATGCGCGATCACGAATAGTCAGTTTTATGGTTTTTTACATGTTCTTCGGGGACTCATATCTTATCCGTGTTATGTGCAATTTAGATAACGTTGCCTTATCTCCACGATGATTATGCACCTCAATTTGATTATAAAACTACGCCACATTATCTTTCTACATACGACAGGATTGAAGTGGAAAGACTATCCTGTATCAAGTTGTCCTTGATGAAGTAAAATAACTCAATCAATATTACAAGTTTATTCAGATCCGACCGAAACAAAGGGAAATACTTGGAAGTTTTACATAATTATATTTCGATGAAAATGATTCCATCGCTAACAATAAGCAAATTAAATTTGATGAAGTGATAACGTCTCATCTCAAAACTTCCCTGCTTAAAATCACTCTATCGTGCTTTGACAACAATTCAACAATTCCAAGCCTTACATCCAACCAGTCCAGTAAGCCATCAACAATGAATTATTACAATTCTGCATAATGTCTGATGAAGATATAATATTTGTTCTTCTTGACTCCATTGAAAAAAAATGGAGAATTGTGTAAAGGTTCATGAGAGACATGTTTCATAAATTGATAACATCATCACCTACTCTACTTTGCAATATGCGATTGACATTATTGCGTTCTATCGAAATGTCAACATTTTCTTAATCGAAGCCCAATTGAGGGAACTTTATACTACCATTCTGTTTGTTTATCCTAAATGTTCCACATACACCTTTCAGTCTACTGGAAAATGGAGTGAAACTTGAATTTTAACTTGTTTAACTTCTGCCATTTCTATATCTGGACCCTTAGTGATGTTTATAGTACGGTGCACGGATATCTTCACAAAGTTTAATCCTGGTACCGGTCGTGGAATCGTCAAGTTTTCATAGTCGTTGGAGGGGCATTCCAGACGATTTTCGTATCATATGTATATTTCATATCGTGGAGTACATAAATCGACAGATCCATGTACAGATTTGTGGAATTTGTTGTGGTCCTTGAACAAAGAAACCAATACTCTGAAAAATCTTACAGAAATTACATTGAACATGTGTTGAAGACATAAGAGCCTCACATTATTTCAGAACTGTAGCAGTGTAGTCCATTACAATATACTGCTTGCTTGACAAGTTCACCTGTGTAGAATCTATGCATGCCTTCTTCTTTTGTTCTGCATGCTTCCTTGAGCTTCAACTCATGTATTCTTATGGTGAGGCTGCCATGTCATCATTCTTGTTCATTGCAATTTGTTATGAATTTTGAAAACATTCTTATTCCTCCTCCGAATCAATATAAATTCTGAAACTGTGTATATTCTCGGTATAACAAATTTATAGTTGTTGAAATGTAAAAGTCTGAAAATCAACCGGAGGTCTCCTTTAACTGCTCAAATCTATGGACTGTGATGGAGAGATGCTTACGTGTTCGCGTTTCCGTATTTCTCGTCGTAATTTAAATTACTTGACGACTCGTATGACTCGCCTTGTTCTTGTATAGACTAAGGTTTACAGTTGTATTTAATGTTTTCCTACACTTTCTGGCAACTGCTCTCATAGATTAAATCGCACAGACAGAATGGAAGACCAAAATTAGTTGGTTGATTAATTAATAAACAAACGTAAGTTTGATGACGACAATCTCGATTCCTTTTGTTAAACATTGAGATTATCTTAAACCTCCAAGAAGACAAGCCTAAAGGATTAAAAAGTATAAAATTTACATTCGTATATTCGTAAATTCGTATTTCTTATTACACACAGCTATTTACAACAGCTATATGTTATCAGAAAATTCTAAAACATGTTAAAGGTACCTTATTCTCACGTTTGCTCATATAACTTCATAGTTACGATGTCAATGAGCAACTTGTCATGAATATTCACAGTACCCGTTCACGTTCAATACTACATGTATACGACCCTAAAATATATATTGATTTTACGTGCGTGAAAACTTATATATCCTGTACCGTAGATCATGTGTGCGTGCAATTCTCGCCTTTTCCACCATAAGAACGGTATTTTCCTTCGACGAGAATGAAATGAGGGCGGGCGTGTTAAATAGGAGGAATGACAGTCCCTTGGCTTGCAAAGAAAACAAGTTACAGTGGGTCGCGGGAGAGTGATTACGGGGCAATCTTGTGTTCACCCCCGGGAAGTGTCGGCTGAAACAACACGCGCGGATCGAACCTTGCCACGCAGGCGCTGGGCTATTTTTGTGTCGAACTGGGCTCTAATTTGTTTATGCTGATTATAATACCGACGAGTCCGCTCTTCTAATTGTACACGTTTGGCGCTCTAACCAAGCGAACGCAACGGAGATTAATTCCGCCAAGGCGCCTCCTCTATTGAAAAGCGATATTGGGTTGTCTTGTATCGAATCCTCCAAATGCTGTATATTGGGAGAGAGAGAAAGAGAGCGAGTTTTCCCGTTCTTCCCAATTCTCCACCTCTCTTTCCGTCTTTGGATCACCTTCGCTGAAGCGAAGAAGTTTGGTCTGTGATAACTCCATACTGATAGGCAGAGTATGTTCACTTCTAAAGTAGAAAAGACTTTACCTGCATTAACGTATATGTATGACACCCAAAGAATCGAGAATCGGTGAAGGGTTTCTGCGCATGAAGTTGCTCAGGTTGCCGCCTATGCAAACGTAATAGTAACAGAATCCATCTATAGCAGATAATGATCTTGAATAAGAGAGTCAAATTCGAGGATCTTCGAGGATCAGGTTTTTTTTTTTTTAAGTTCCTCTCAAAATACGTGAAAACACACAAACACAAAGAATACAATTACTGTATGTGGCTTAATTTGGAATTATATTATTTGAGGCTGCAGCAGAGAATATTATAAAACTTGTATTACTACATTACTTGTACGATTCTGAAATATTAAAACGTATCTTTACTATGAAACGAACTTAAAACAAGGTATAAGATGATTACAATTTATACAAGGTAGAAAATAAGCGATATTCAAAAGCACACTAACTGTATTTTAAACGAGATCATCAATTATGCAGTTCTACGAAATAAGTAGGGCATGCAAATTTTAGTACAACGCAGGCCTGTTATATGCAGCAATATGGAAGATCAGTGCTCATTCGTTGTCAACTTTGATGGCATAGCGTCACCAACGACAGCTTTGCTAAAGGTTGACAAACATTGTACTGGAACTAAGACCCCCAAAAGAAATGGTTATAATAACAAGAAAAGCTTCCCTTTGCAGCAATATTCAATACGGTCGAAATGAACTTTTAGTTATATTATGGCCTACTTGCCAAGCACGCAGGAGAGACTGAAACTGAGACCTGACCTAGTTATGCTAAATGTTATGAAAACGTTTATGACTGCACATTCGGTGTTATTGCGCGACATTTTTTCATATATAAGTTCCATAATGCTTATGAGCACTTAATTCGTTAGCCCAAATGCTTTTACAATATCCCCAGAATCAGTGAATGAGAGTAATACCGGCAACGTAATCCAAGCTTTCTATAAGTCTGCATGAATCCTCTCATTTTTTTTTCTTGTCTTATAAATGATATCCATTTCACCATTGCGTGATTGTTATTGAAGTGATTCATGTCCTCATATAAAAAAATAAAAAAAAGTAATCACTGCAGTATAAATGGTGTGCAAACATTTCGAATTTCTTTCGGCATATTCGCTTCCCAGCTCCGTGCTGGTTCAGAACATTCACTCATTCCTTTCGCCAAGCAGTGAATGTTTGATTATCGTCACCTTCCGTTGAGATAGCGGCGGCCGAATTTGTCCTTAATATTAGCAGGCGAGTCAACAGATGGACGAGATGCCGTGGCTCCTCGTTGCATGCACTAGTCACAAAGAGAAAGTTTGTTGAGAAGAAGGACTCGCATTTTGTGCGTCAGCGAGTATAGATTGTTAGCAACCGAATACCTGGCACTCGTGTTTCCTTCCAGACAGCACAATCCAATATTTCCCTCCAGGAAGGTGTCGCAAGGAACGGGACACGTCACAGAGAGAAAGCTTGCCAGTGTGTGTGTGTCTCTCTGTGCGTGTGTGTGTGTGTGTGTGTGTGTGTGTGTGTGTGTGTGTGTAATCTGACCTGTCGGAGCAAGTGGCTTTGTAAACGTAACATTGCCTCAATCTCCCTATAAGAAAGAGAGAGAGAGACGTGGTCACGTGATCCATTGTTTCTTTAGACACTCTATTCCCGATGCGTGTTCGCAGAATAGCCAAATGCAAATGTCAGACAAACCTGTCAGAGGAGGATCACGAGTAGCTGGTTTGGCTCAGTGGATATGACTATATGGGCTGTCAATCATGAGGTCCCTGGTTCAAGTCCCCTGGCTGCAGTGCTTGTACCTCTAGGCAAAGCACTTTATTGTATCTTCGTTGTTTGTCGGTTTGTTTCATTTCCATCTGAGAAGATGGCAGGATAGCCCATATTCAGCTGCAATATTTAGCTGGTCTTCCATGGGGTCCAGTTGGATGTGAGGCGGGATCACTTCACCGGGTTAAACACCCTGCTCTTTGCGATGAATAAATGAGGCGGGATCTTTTACGAGCATGAGTTGTGACTCTCTCTCTCTCACGGAACCTCCATTTCATGTTCTTTCCGAGGGACAGAGCGTTTTTGCCTCTTACTAGAGGGGATTTTATGATTACACACAACATTGCCCAGTGCGACCCGCGAATTGAACCGGGGTCCTTAGGATCGTGAGGCAGACGCGCTACCGACTGAGCTTTTAACTCCCCGCCCTCCGTCGATCTGTCGGTCGGTCGGTTTTGCTTGCGTACAAGCATCAATCTCCCTTATTGGCCACAAAAAAAAAAACCCGAATCAATTCAACTGAATTAAGATTATTAACTAGGGAGTATATGGATGCTGCGTGTTTTTAAAGTGCTTAAAACCAACATTTAGAGAGTCATTATGAAACTAACATTGATGTCAAAACAGTGCATAAAAAATGGGCCTATGTACTATCAATTCCACAGAACATGAATCTTAAAAAAAAAAAACCCAACATGGCTGGTGGATACACTATTGTCTTTAGCCTATATACAACGCAAAGAGTGTGAGTATTTAACAATTTCTGTCTCACAGTTTGTCAGATCCAACTCTGTGTGATCTAAACCTTCCGATAAATAACGTATCCTGTTCTAAACAGACAAGCGACAAGCAACTGATTTGCCTCGAAGTGCCCTTGACAAACGCACGTCCGATGGATTTGGCAACGAGACATCACAACACAACAGAATACCCTCTTCACACTTAATTTTATGCTCAAGACCAGTTTGTGAAGTCCAAGGAATGAGGCCATGACGGAAGTGAACTCAAATGACCATAAGAGGCCCTTAAGATAATACGCATGACCTTCTTTACAAGAGGGTCAGTTTATACTGTCGTTTTGGGTAGTACGATGGCTTTGGAAGAGACAGTGGAATGAAAAATGGCGGCTATGAATAGAAGGAAAACATCTCCAGCGTTACGCACTTTCAGGATCTTGAAATCAAGACGTTTTGAAGTGACCAGTAATGGGATAGTGAGCAATGGCGAGTAGTAGAGCACAGCCCCGCCGCAATGCAGTGTCTTGGAAGATTGCCTTCTTCCTTTGATCATAACACGAGTCATCTGACTTTAAAGGGATGGTATAGTTTTGCTTGAGATGGGGATTTATGTTTTACAAACCACTTATGTGGAATATATTCATAAGAGCATACCATTCCAATAGTAATTCAAAGTACTGTTTGTTTGATATCCAAAGACAAAGCGAAACAACCAAACTGATTCTAAAAGGTGGGTCGCATCATTTTATGTAATATATATATATATAAGATTATATTCAAATCCTCTTAGCATCTTTATTATTTCTTTATGTAGTTTGCGTGTAATTATTTCCCAGAAAGTTCAATCTGGATCCCCATCTCAACCAAAACTATACCATCCCTTTAAAGGGTGTGTACAGTTCTGGTCGAGGTGAAGATTTAGCTTTTAACGTTTTGTGAGATATTCAGAAACCACTCTATGATATGTCAAAGAGCATGCAGATCTAAGGGGTATCAAAAGTTTATTCGATGAAAATCGGTTTTGAAATGGCTGAGATATCCAAAAACAAAGTGAAACGAAGAGATACTAATAAAGTTGGGGCATGTTGCCTTTTATTATTAGCACTTTTTTGGATATCTCAGCCATTTGAAAACCAATTTTCATCAGATAAACGTTGAATCCTTCTTAAAATTACATGCTCTTTCATATTTCGTAAGAGGCTTTTCATTATCTCACTTATAGGAATGCTTAAAACATGAATCCCTACCTCAACCAGTACTGTACAGTCCCTTTAACTGTTTAGCAACAGTTAAACTTCAAAACATTTGAGGTAGGCCCACCACATGGTTGTGATTACTTTTAATTATGAAAAAAGGGTGATGTTCGTAATTACGAAAGGTTGGTTATTCCGGAACACACAAATTCTGTATACATGTACCTATAAGATAAATGTTCGTTGATTTGGTTCATACTGTAACACAATAATTTGGTTCATACTGTATCAATCTGAATGTTCGTCAATCCGAAAAGTAGATAAGATTCGTTATCATTACGAGCGCTTGTTTATCCGAATAATGGGGAAAATTGTTATTTGGAAGATTCGTTGATTTGAAAATAAAATAAGCTTCGTTATTCCGAAATCGAAGCACCATGGTGATAAACAGTGTCTCTAAAACTATACGGATACAGGATCTTCTCGAAACTTCTTTGGTAGTCATAATGTTTGAGTATTAACGAACTCATTTTCCCCTTTTCTATCATCATGAAGGTTTGATTCTCTCTCGGTCAGTCGTTTCCCTTGCCAAGAAATTGTGACAACGTGCTATTTTTTTTTTTGAGGGGGGGGGGGGGGGGCTTATGCAACTTACTTAAAAGACAGAGGAGCTTTCATTGCTTAGTTCTTAGCCCTGCAGTCATTGCCTTAACTGGCTATACTGAAACCGAGAAGGACTACGCCATTTTTTCCCAATCTAAAACTATGCTAAAGAAACCTTAAGTGTCAGAGGAAAATCGCGTTTTGAATTGATGTATTTAAAGGACTTCAGATTGACTCTGAAATATACAACTACGATATTAAGATTCCTTCCGACAGCTTAAAAGACTGATTGCAAGAAGTCACTGATAAATGTGGTGCTTAACTTATGTTATCATCACAAAATCATGAACTGAGATTCGCTTGATTACAGTAAACACTGAAATCTGGTAAAACACCTCGGCTTAGCCGCCAGGCAGTGCGCGTTCTTTGTTTGTATAGGTAACAACAGTCGTAGGGGCAATTAGCAACTATTCCAAAATGTTGATGTGTGTCAACCGACTTTCTTCTTTTCTTTTAAAAATCTCATGTGATCATGTGATTATTGTCCTAGAGATGGATTTAGAAATTAGATGAATCTGCGTGGAGTGGCTAAAACAACAACCATAATTTAAGGGGATTTCCCCTTTAAAACCTTTAAAACCCCAGATTCCTGAGTCTGAATACCAAACGTAATGGAAACAGCAAACTTCCCACACACATGCACAGTCGCTTGGTAGTGTGATGTCTGCTAGCATCTAGCGTACTAGTAATTACATGACCTGATTCGCGGCCCTGTAATAAGGTAATATCGATCTCTGCACGTCGCCGAATCGAGGCGAACTCGCGCCGACGCTCCGTGCCGCGAGCCGAGCAGGTGTGGCGATTGGGGCCGCCCCCACGGGGTCGGCGCTCAGTGCCTTCCGACCGTTCCGCCGCTGATGACGCCCGGCCCCTTGTTGATCCAGGCTGAATCAATAGGTTATCAAACTCGAACTGAAAGTTGGTCTGGCAGGAGCCGCATCGTTGTAGCCGCAATCGCGCCGGAAATCATTTCGAGCGCGACAGGTTCCACGGAGACTTCCCTCTTTTTTTGTCCTTTCATTTTCTCTTCGATCATGATGAAATAACTTTTGCGTTCAATCATGCGGTCGCGCCAAAAACCAAAGCAACTCGGTCTTGCTGGTGCATATTCAATGGAATACAGATTTTCCCCCTTGCTGGAATGAAGGCATTGAAAAAAAAATATATCGCTAGCTGTGCGATTCTGGCATGAATCGACAAGTTTTAGATTCTGCTTCTGCTTACAGTGGATACAACATTCGATTTATGGCGATTTGATTACGATCCATAGGGCTTTCCAGCATACACGCGTCTTGATATCGATACCTTGATGTTTTCCGTCTAATCATAAAGCTGGAACTTCTGATCAGCTGACAAAATTTTCGTTCCGCCTTACTTTCCTTATCCATCGTAGATTATTACGATCGACCCCCCGTATAATCTGACCCTCTGCTAAATAGACCACACATAGGGCTTCTTGTGGTCATTTGAGCCCACTTAGGTCATGGTCTCATTCCTTGGACATCACAGATGGTCTTGAAGCTTCCAAGAACTGTTCGATTTTATTTCGATAGAAGTAGCTGCTCGCGATTGAGCGTCGAGCCATGTGATACTGTCTGGATAGAGGGCGGCCTTACCTATACTGTTGAAGAGTGACCCGCAAATAAAAGAGAGGTTGTAACAGAATATAAATGTATTCAGTTCAATTCAATTCAATTCAGTTTAATTCAATTTAATTCAATTCAACTTTATTTCATTTTCTTCTCAACAAAATAAGCAAAGTAATTAGTAAAATTGGAAATGCATTCGAATGATACACAGAAGTAAAAATCACAGTATGTCCATATCTATCATGTCTATGATCAGTACAAGACGAGACATTGATTGTACAGGCACACTTATTAACATGTTCTGCGAAAAATGGAGGTAACCAATCAAATTACTATGCTTGTAATTATGTGGGTACCTCAGAAGGAAGGTGGGAAGAGGAAATGGAGAGATTATTATTTCGTCACAACGAAATCTCATTCGACGATACTACCGATTCCTTTGAACAAAATAATATAAAAGATGACAATTTTGCTCCGTATAGTAAACTCACTGACTTTATGTTGACTTTAGTTTTGTGTCTTACCTTGTTTCAGTTTTTGTATCCTTAAAAACTGAAGGCGACATGTCAATGGCATTACTTTGATCAGACGGCTTTAGTTTGGACAGTTATCCGCTCTAACCTAACCGAAGGGGAAGAATATCCCGGCAGACAGTTGTTTATTTGATATGATAACCACATCCCTCCAAACAGATGCGGTATCAGAGACACGCGGCCAAACATTATACAGAGGATGATACAGCGAGATAACCGGCCAGCCTGCGTGTCGTACGCGCGCGATAGTCCTCGTCGCGTAATGTATATGTTCATTGTATCGAATATTGTCAAAATGACGCGCATTTGTTTATAACACGATACCGCGCAGCTGCCAAGAGCATCTTAATTAGCCCGATTGGTGGAGTGGAATCAAGTTAGGATGCCTCAGCATCCCCGTGTCTCAATCCTGTCAATAACAGTCACTTAACAGATAAATAGCGGGCGGTTACCATGAAACATGGCACCTCTCGAGCTCTAAGAGTTCTAGCTGTTCCCTCTCTTCGTGCCTTCATGGTCTGGTCGAACGAAATGTTTACTTTTATGAAGACTATTCGAAGGCACATTGTTTAGACTACAGATGAAAGAAAAAAAAAGAAATAAACAGCATCATTATCATCGCGTGAATTGAAACTGTCAAAACGTAATCACTTGGATTCTTTCGAGAGTTAACCGCGAGAGTGCGAGCGAAGGCGGGAACGCACAGCGGATGGCAAACATGCTTGCTGACACGTACACGTCCTACCAACTCTCTTTTGCCGCAGATACTTCTGCATTCCGTCTGCGAAAGGGTTGCGGGCGGGGAAGGATACACGTACGACAATGTCTAAAGCATCGGGTCACCCATAAATCTGTCCCACTGTTAACATTGCCTCAAGTTGACGGTTGTTACGAATGCCAATGACGTTGAGAAAGTGTGTCCACAAGCCCTTGTGATACTGATCATGCTTTCCCGCATGCATGCTTGAGTGTGTACCTTAGGTGTCCGGGTACCTTACGTGATGCATTCATAATGGAACTGCACTGAGTCGAAGCTATCTTAAAGGAAATTAAATGGTATAGTATTGGTGGAAATAAGGATTGGACTTTTAACTTTTTGCGAGATACCAAGAAACCGCTTATGAAATAGTATAGAACATACCATTCTAAGAAGAATTCAAAGTTAATTAAATGAAAATCGATTTTGGAATGGCTGAAACATCCAAAATAAGGTAAAACAAAGAGATCCTAAGAAAGGGTGGGTCCTACCTTTTATTAGGATTGATCTGTTTTGGATATCTCAGCCATTTCAAGACCAATTTTCATCAAATAAACGTTGAATCCCTCTTGGGATTACATGCTCTTTCATATTCCATCAGAAGTTTCTCGTTATCTCACCAAAAAAGTTAAAAACCTGAAGTTATAGGTCTCAACTTAAAGTATGCGATCCCTTTAACACACGTAACCTCACCAGCGTGACATTTTCCCCACCGATGATGACAGATTAAAGAAACATGAGTAAGCCTCAAATCCGAGTCAAAGAAGTACATAAAGAACGATTTAAAGACAATACTATTATATTATCAAAATGTAGATATAGCAACAATATGACGCAGTAATGCTCTTCTTATCCTGCATGCATTCCATGACTGGCTGAAGCAGTGGTCATAGGAGGAGAATAAGTAGAAGAAATCCAGAGAGACAGACAGAGAGAGAGAGAGAGAGAGAGAGAGAGAGAGAGAGAGAGAGAGAGAGACAGAGAGAGAGGGATAGAGAATGAGAGAGGCCAAAGTCCAATACAAATAAGAGAAAACGAAATCGTTACAGTGTTATTGGACACAGTTTTGGCGCGCGAAGTTGGTCACCTTTTCACAAGTATAGGTTGAGGAGTATTTTGTAGATTACAGCTGCAAACGATATTGTTTCATTTGAACTGCGCGAAAATTCTCACCAAGCGATTGATTCGAAATGTCAGCGTAATAAAGAACGGTGAGGGACACTTTGGTCTCAAATAAAGAATGATATATGCAATAAAAAAATCCACACACGACAAACATCCCCAAGGAATACAAGGGAAAGTACTATACGACTCCCTTCGCGGGGAGTTCAAGATGACATGACTAGTACGCCTACACTGTACATCCATATTTACCTCACGTGTGCTCCACGAACAATCCCCACTCGTTGATCAGCGGGGCTGTGTATTTGTGGAACCGTTATTCAAATCAGAAATCATAAAATAGCTCTCTATCTATATCTATTTATCTATCCATCCATGTATTTGTTCATAACCAATCTATCTATATGAAACACATGATGACTAGAAGAAGGCAAACAGGTCATTTCATCTTTCGAAACAGTGATTTTTGTAACAAGATTTTGATCGATGTCTCGAGGGGGTCCAATGAAACACCCCTGGGCCAGGAATGCTGCATAATGGTGGATGGAAAGTCTGCCTTTCTCATAAGCATTAGGTCGCCACTGACGTTGTTTTTGTTCCCAGAAATCTCTGGTAGTCATTAAGGGTTCGTGCCTAAGTGGTATTTGTTCATGATTTCGTCTCCCCCCTTTTTTTTTTCAAACTGTTCATAGGTCTCTTGGTGTTTCCCACCCCCTTCTTTCTTCTCCTGGTCCTCGATCCTCTTTAAACACTCAGTCTTGATTTGAAGTCGGATTTGCTCGAGAGCCACTGATCAATCTTTCTGAGTGTCTTTAGAGCCATGCTTTGGAGGGGAGAGCGGTTTTCCTGATTGGAGGATGCCGGTTTGAAGTTGGAATTAATGAAGCAGCTCTCCTCGGCTTGGTGCCTTCGGAGGCAGTTATTTCCTGACAAAACGGTCTGCGGTATTTCAGAGATCGTCTGCAAACAACTTGCTGAGAATTTCACGATCATAGATGGATTCTCTCTGGATAATAAGTTATCCCGAGTTATCACATTTTCGGCTCATTTGCGTATGTTGTTGAACATGATATTCATTTTATTTGATTTAAAGGGATGGTATAGTTTCGGTTGAGATGGGGCTTCAAGTTTTCAGCATTTTTTGATGATTTCTTTTCTGATAATGAAAAACCTCTAATGAAATATGAAAAACGTGCAATTCTAGAAAAAAATTCCCAGTTTATTTGATGAAAATTGGTTTTGAAATGGCTGAGATATCCAAAACAAAGCGGTCCTAGTAACAGGTGAGCCGACCTTTTATTAGAATGGCTTTGTTTTACTTTGTTTTTGGATATCTCAGCCATTTCAAAGCCAATTTTCTTCAAAAATAATAAACTTTGAACTCCTCTTTGAATTGTATGCTTCATAGCATTTCATTAAGTGCTTTCCAAGATTTCACAAAATGTTAAAAGCTGATTTTTTACCTCTTCCCATACTATACTATCTCTTTAGGTTTGGTGTATTTTATTCTGACAAGAATAATATGACATAATATTGCCATTGTAAGAACTTGAAATACTAGGTTTAAAAAATGGTGCTACAGTATAGAATCAAAAACGTGCAGATACATACAAGGTAAGCGGAGGCCTGCATGGCGAGCAGTGACTAATGGCTACAAACACAATTAACCATATTGATTGAAATGAGAAAGAGAAAGACATGGGCCGGATAACTGTCATTCGGCGTAGCATTTTCCCCTATCTTTTCATGTCATATTATACCTATGGGCCAGCTATAGGCTAGGGATTTCTTGCACATTGCGTACTCTTCAATACGTACCACGTCTATGATCTGTGATATGGACAGTCCCATGTAGACGGTTAATGCCTCGGACTCGTTACGAACCGGGCGAACGTTGGACTCGTAAGCCTCGATCACAAGATCTTCTAGCAACTTCTCTTCTTCCTTCGATCCATGGCAGCCTGTAACGGTAGAGGGAGACAAACAATGTTAAATGTACACCATCTCATGCATTCTACTAGATTGTATCTACGAGTATCATTTTCACCATTAGCGAGTTTTAGATCTGCGACGCGAACTCTAAAGACGACGTTACATAGGCTAAAAATGGTGTTCTGCACATGCGCAAGGCAGCTGTTTCAATTGTTCAACCCGGGAGGTTGCGTCGTCTTAGCGTTCGCGTCGCAGAGCTGAAGCTCGCTGTTATCACAGATGTGTGACACACACACACACACGAGCTCCCCCCCCCCCAAAAAAAAATAAAAAAATGTCCAAACATATTCATCTTACATAAGATACATTCAAAATAGTGAAGTCGCAGTAAAAGGTGAATTTAGATCTGACTATTTATAGGAATTGATCCACCTTTGTAAAGAGGGAGAATTTCATCGGTCTGATTTCAGGGAAACTGTCAGAGGCACTTCTTCTTATTTTCCTCAACTTTTTCTTCTCTCACTCAAACTCTTCTCTCCCCCTCCCGCCACCATAAGTACGAACACTAACAACACTCGAAGCCTTCATTTTGTTGATCCACGTTTAGCGGAGATGGCGGCTCTCCGCATCTACGGGACAGGAATTCTAAATGAAGTAAAAGCGTTGTCAGCCTACATCCGGCTTGTCTTACGATAGACCATCCTACTGTGTCCTAACACACAGACACACACTGAGACACACATACACACATGCAACACATGCACACACACACATGCATAAATAGAGATACACACAAGGGCCACACACACGCAAACGCACACACACACACACACACACACACACACACACACACACACACAGAGGAACGAGGCTAGCTTGCAGAGTACATCTCCATAAAATGACATTGCTTGAAACTTTGCAAAAGTGGTATTACAGAACATCGATTTCTTTCTCCTCACCATGCTCACGTTATACAATAGTTATTAATGTTTTGAATGTGGTATGGGAAATCATCATTGACCTTGAAATGGAGGGGGGGGGGGGACAACATTGCATTCCAGTTTACCGAGAGGGTCATCTTTATCTGATGGCTATAACGTTTGAGCATATAACCTTCAATTTTAGTGTTAGATGCGAGAAATTTGTTATTCAGGAAAGTTCTATTTTCAAGTAAAAGTGAAATGACGTCACTAGTTTCTTGACAGCATCAGAAGATGATTCACAAGGCACACTAACAGCCAGAGGGTCGGTAAATCATCGGATGTTGAAAAAATGAATTGGTCACGTGATCAAGGTGATGCTTACTGTATGCTACTCTTCTTTTTATTTTTAATTCGGGAATAACCTTGTTGTATGGGGGAAGGTCGTGATATGTACATTAGCTGAATTAAAAAAAAAAGATATATATACATAAATATTCCTTCTTGAAAAAATAGAAGAAGCGACATTTCGCGTTGATAAAAACAAAAGCAAGAAAATGTTTTGATCAATGTCACGTCAAAATGGACTGGGATAGGTGAACACGAGCATAGTATTGGTGTAAGTTTATTCATTTATTTTCAATTGATAAAGCATGCATGCATAGAAATGTGCCAACAGCATGAACATATATGGCAGAACAAGGTGGCTGATAAAAAGGCGAAATGGTTAATGCGAAGGCAATGTAGCCTTATTTTAACTAACCTCCGGGAAAATAAACTCAGTGACTACGTGAAAGCACAGCATTTAACTACAAAGTCGAAATATAGATACATAAAACTAAGCCCTTTGCGTTGCCGATCGCAGAAAATAAACTTTTGTTTCATGAATTCCAATGCAAATGTCACAACTAACTCGACAAACACCGAAGTCACTCTGTTTCTCCACCAGTTACTGCTAGCGGGGGGGGGGGGGGGGGGGGGGGGGGGGATAGAACATAACGAACTTTTGTCGACTAAAAAGGTGCTAACCTTAATCTTGTGTCGCCGCAAATGTGCTACGGAAGATTTGACGGCGATTCAGATGGCGACGCGACGATTGACTCTTACAATACTGTAAGAGGGGAATTAGTCAAATGAGACTATGCATAATGTATGAAAATCAAACGTTTGTATCCAGACGACACATCTTTTTTTTTTCGGAGTGTTCAGAAATGTTGCTCGCTCAAAATGTAAGTGCCGTGCAATCCTTGCCGTGTGGAGATGGCTCCGTCCCAAGTTTGTTACTTATTGACTAACTGACGTCATCCGTTATTTCGCATTTCTCTTTCATTCAGGTTTGTAAAGTTTCGACGAATTCGATATTGCCCCCCCCCCCCCCGTAAAAAGGGTAGACAGGAAATGGATAATGAATAAGAATAGCAAATTCTTATACGGCGCATTTCAGACTTGAAAACAATTTCAATGCGCTTTACAAACAAATTATACCACAGAACAAATTATAACAACAAAATTGCAATTTACCAAATACTATATTTTACTCTAAACATCTTTTTCTTATACGTACATAAGGGGTCAGAGTTGCCAATACATCTGACAAAGTTACATTAATAAATTCTTTCAACAAACATAACAAACATAATTATGCTGTTCTGTATAAATAAGTTTTGCGTTTGAGATTAATAGAGAGACAGACAGGCAGACAGACAGACAGAGATGGAGAGGGAGGGAGAGAGAGAGGGAGAAAGGGAAATCTGGGGAAAACAATATTGTATGCTTGTTTGTTTATTTGTTTAAATTCTGCATTTAATCATATACAAATTGAATAAAAATTTCAAAGGCAAAAAGGACAAAGAGGAACATGTGTAGTGATTTAAAATGATGACATAACATTACACAAAATAGATAAGCATAAGCGATAGCAAAGTGCAGTAGTCATGTACAAAATATTTGAATGAGAAACATTGTAAGTATTTTCCTGTAAATAACAGAGATAATTGATCGAATGCAAGAAACCATTACATATATCTATAACAATTTTTTTTCTTTACCCTATCTTCTTATTGCCACAGCAAGGCATAAATTTGAACCAAGATCAACGAAATACGTGAAAAACAAAAGTTCGTCAGATAATCTCAAAAACTTCCAACATGACACAGGTATATCATATTATAAATAATGCAGTGTAATGTGAAATGGTACGAACCATTTCATTACAACCACTTGTTAGAACTGTCTTAATAACGCCATCTAAAGTTCGGTACAATAGCGAAAGGGGACAAGGTTGTGTTATGGAAGCAAAGGCACAGCGAACTTTAGTTATCTCAATGATTCTAGAATCTCATATTTTCTCACTTTTGAGAATTCCATGTAAGTATATTGTACATGTATATAAACAATATTAACAAATGTTTTTGAAACAAACTACTTTCCCACTTGATGCTCTCTCTGCAAAAGACTAGCCAGCAAGCTACTGCAAGCCAACATGCAAGTGCCTCCGTGGAATCGAGTGTTAGTTTAAAATTCGCACCCCTGCAATTGAATTTGTTTTCGCTGAGTGTTTTAGGTGGAAAGAAGACGCATGACACACCCAACGTATTCCTTCCTGTACAGGTATTATGACTTCAAGCTAAACACGAATAATGACCATCGGATTCTTCCCCCATTGGGCCTCTGGTGTTTGTTAGGTGAGCAACAACCTTAATGCGCGGGTTGTGTCAATTATTTGGGCAGTCGAGTTTTATTGGATTATATTATTTTCTACTCTTATCTTCCCTCTCTCTCCTCGTATCTCTCCCCTCTGTCTCTTCCTTTCTCTCCCTCTCTCTCTCTCCCTCTCACTCCATATCTCCCTCTCTCTGTACCACCATCTCTCTCGTTCTCTCTTTCTTCGCAAATGCCGAGGCTCACTTTTCTTTCCTGGAGGGCAAGATTATTTCAGATGAAACCAAATTTCCTTGCTCTGCTTGCCTTAATAATCCAGTTTAAGCCAGTTTCCATTAGCACCTTTCCCTCTCCCCTTCTCTTTCTCTCTCTCTTCCTCTTTGCTAAAGGTCTACCCTCTTTTCAAAATGGCGAAGAATTATTATCTTGAAGCCTAAACACGATTTTCGTCGTAAATAGACTGATTTCCCTGTTAAATGCCACTTATTATCACGACAATTTACAGGTAGAAGTCTTTGTTTGCGTGCTCTCTTAAGAAGTTATTTTTTTTCCTTTAATTGACTTGATGATAATCTTTGATATGATAGTATAGCATGAACGGAAAATAGATGACCCTTACTTACTATGCAGCGCGGTAAATATCTTCAGGCAGGTGTTATAAAGGATCACAATATGAATGCAAAGTAAGATTAAATATCACTTTGGTCTTATTTCTATCACAATGAAGTTAATCGAATCATCTCTCTCTGTACACCTACGATTAGGATCCAATATAAATTAGATTCAGTGAAACTTCACACTCGATATTCTGACTTCAGAGAGAGGTTAAGCAATTATCGGTTGTATATTTGGTTGATTTTTGAAGAAAAATGACATTTTCTGCATATAGATGCATGGCGATTTGGAGTGGGAATTGCCATATCCAATAAAAGATAACAAACAAAGAAACGAGTAAGATATAGTTCAGAGTCTTCTAATACTACATAGATTCTTATGAAAATGTTTGGTGGAAATTGATTGAAAAGTGCGAAAAGGATGAGACAACCTTTAAGCGTGTCATCTCGACTCTCGAAACTTTGTCACGGCTATCCTCCTCGGAAAACAACTAGGCTTGTTTTGATCATGTTTCTTTTATTTCCTTTCAAAATATTACAGATGACACACTTCCATCGAGTTTAGGCAACATTCCGCTCCTTTTAGCTTCTACTTTCAATTTACATTGATATAAGAAAAGATGTTCGTAAAAGAAGGTGAATGTACTCCAGGAGATATTTCGATTGTATCATGAAAGATGAGAAGTTGTGCACTAAAGGTGAATGCCGTCCATAGTCTCCACAATAATCGCCTTATTCGGAGGTAGTATTATGTTAATATTCTCCCTTTTGCGTAAAACCCCGATATAATTCGGACACAGTTGAGTATGAAAAGTGATTTAAACGATACTTTCCTTTGAAACAGCATGTCCTGAAACCAAATTATAACGCTTCAGAAATGTTCTACTAACATAGATGAAAAAGACAATATAGCGCTACATCCGCTCCTCAAAAAAGTCCCCAGCAACACACGCGCACACACACACACACACACACACACACACACACACACACACACACACACACACACACACACACACACACACACACACACACACACACACATAAAAAAAGAAACTTTTAAAAAGGTGACAGGAAGAAATGGCGTTCGCAGAAGATGGCGCGGCTAACTGGTCGTCTGCGTCAATATTGGCGTGCTCCAGCAGAGGTGTGATTGTGAATACGGGTAATTCACGTCACAACGCACCTCGCCTTCTACCCTACGTTACAGGTATGAGCAATCGATAATTCCCGTATGGATCAAATCCGTAGAATATTTGAAGATTTTTCATAGATGATAATATAGTGCACATCCAAAGCGCGCTGCTAGTCTGCGGTTCTCACCAACGAAATGTTATGAAAACAAATTCTTAATGACACGCGAGAGTAACACAACCAAATGGCGACGAAGAGTTTGTCACAAGGATGTAGACATATCTATATAAAACTTGCAATTAAACTGATGCGTGCCCTGATTTTTTGAGTGGTGTAAATTTGATTTTAAAAATTTTATCAAAGAGGCCATCGGTAGATCCTACTTCCTCCCCCATTCGCCCCCCCCCCAAAAAAAAAAAGACCTTCAAGAGAGATTTCAAACCTACTGGGCTTTTGAAGTCCAAGAAATAACAGAGATGGAACGAATTATGAATGCAAACACAAACTTCTCAATTTCATTGCGGAGATAATCATCTCAACGTTTTCTGAATCAACCATTTCACCAAACTAGCACAGAAATCTGAAAATCCTTTCGAAATAGCAATAGTATCGGCAGTATAGGCACTGCGTCATCATAATCCCATCTTTAACACTTAAATATTTTGGATTTGACGAAACGGCCTAGAAATCCAGACAAAGACACCGCAGGAATAACGTATAGGCCTACTAGTAGATCAGGAAGAATGTCATCATGCTTCATTTCTGCGCTTCGGTTTCGATGGCTCACAATAAACTGCGCTAAATTGTTTTATTGAATACACCGTATACGCTAATATTTTATATCATGCACGCAGCCACACAGACAGACAGACAGACAGACAGACAGACACACACACACACACACACATGACGTTTGCATGGCATTCTTATTGTTTCTAACACATTGACTTTATATCTTAGTGATGTTAGTCTTGAGAGTTCGCATTCAATGACTACAATGATATAATGAAAAAATATTCCGTGAATTCGGGAAGAGCTGCATCTTAATGTCAGATTTCTGAATTTGTATATGAGTTGCGTTTTGCAGCTTCCGTATGTGAATAGTATGAGTGCTTGTACCTTATACCGGGCAAAGACTTGCTGGAGAGCAGACTAAGGCTGACGCAGGTGCTGTGATGAAATAAAAAATAAGCCGAAACTAATAGTGGATCATTAATGAGATAGGACACCAGTCTGCAGCGGGCTTGATGAGTGATGTGTATGTACTTGACGATACGGAATTCAGAAATAAAGATAATGAACGCTATTAAAAGCAGACGAATACCAAAGACTCTCACAGACCCAAGATAATAGCCTTCAATGCCAGACAACATCATATCATCTGACTCACATTAAACAGAAATGTGAGGGCTGTAAATCTCATATCATCAATTAATGCCACAAGCAGAAGTACTGGTAGTAGTAGTAGTAGTGGTAGTAGTAGTAGTAGTAGTAGTAGTAGTAGTAGTAGTAGTAGTAGTAGTAGTAGTAGTAGTAGTAGTAGGAGAGAGGAACTAGAAGAAGAAGAAGAAGAAGAAGAAGAAGAAGAAGAAGAAGAAGAAGAAGAAGAAGAAGAAAAAAAAAAAAGAAGAAGAAGAAGAAGAAGAAAAAAAAAAGAAGAAGAAGAAGAAAAGAAAAAGAAGAAGAAGAAGAAGAAGAAGAAGAAGAAGAAGAAGAAGAAGAAGAAGATGATGATGATGATGATCTTTCCAGACATGCACACAGCTCGGCCTGTAAAGATGCAGCCGGTTAACATCTCGACCAAGTGTTATTCGGTTCACGGACAACTTGACCCAGCTCTTCGAATCACAAACGACAATGGGGCTCGGCGTAACACTGCTCCTGCTCCACAAACGGCACAAACCTGCACGACAGTACGGCTGTGAGGAAATCCAATATTGAACAAAATTGGGGCGTCTCTGATGCAAATAGAATGTTGGCTAGCTTTTCTTCATGTCATTTTTTCGCGCCTTCGCTTTCGCCAGTTGTCCCCCTCGCCAATATTTAAAGAGTCACGTGACACGACTGACAAACAGTTCATATTGATGTAATCAACAGGCGAGAGAACCGCACGGACGGAGTTTCTTCATTTGATTAAAGAATGTAGAATGCCGTTTCTCTCTTTCCTGATGTGTCCCTTTATTGCCTTCAAAGCAGACCTTTTATTTCTCTCGGAAAAGGGAAGCCAATTTGGTTTTGCCACCATCTGTTTGCGTAACGTGAAAAGCGTTCTTGATCGCACATTCCTTCACTTCGTTGTCATCTGCATTCAGTATTCAAAGTGCGAGACATTAATGACTACCCCTGAAAAAAGGACAAAATCTTCGGGATGATACCAGAGATGAATACTAAGAGTATGTATGGACGCTTGTCTGTGTATGTGTGTGTGTGTGAGGGGGGGGGGGGGTTGATGGGGTGTCGAAGTGGTGCTTTGTTTTCATTGTTTAGACATTATGTACGATATGGTATAAAGGATGAAAGGGTGAGACACTGTGAATGTGAGTGTGTGTGCGTATGAAGTTCAGAAGTATTATATGCATGAAGTTAAGACTGCCAATAACGCATATGGGACGAAGAGAATGTGCGAGTTTGGCTGTCGATGTGTATGTGTGCTTGAGGGGTTCAATAAACTTCTTCAAAAAGTTGTGGTATGATGAAACCGTGAGTATGTATGTGTTTTAGAGGTCTATAGTGATTTTTGGCTCAATTCTTAATCGTTCCTCAGAGTCTTCGCTTCTGAGATACCGATCTTATGATCATGATGGGTTTATTCAAAAATCATATTCGCCGTGGGAGATCTCCTCCTTTAAGGGACCTTCCACGGGTTACATCCCGATACATCGGCCAGGAACCAGATTGAATTCGGACACCGATACCAGTTCTTCTATGCCCATGTCGCCTGCCACGCCGTCTCCACTGGAAGGGAGTGGGTTTGGAGCGGGCCACGGGAAACGCATGCATAAGTCATTCACAGTGATCTGTCGCGGGTCTTTCAACCAACCGGATCAAGTGCGGAAATGGAGCGGAATACTCGCCCAGCTATCTATCGTCCCCTACTCATCTTCCATGCACCATATCCGGCGAGCTACCTTTCTTCTCTTTCTCTCCATCTCTCCCCCTTTCTCTCCCTCTCATCCTCTATATACCTCTCTAATTCTTCATCTCTTCGTCTCCCTCTCTCCCTTCATATATATATATATATATATATATATATATATATATATATATATATATATACACATTACTAGTATGTATGCATGACATATGATATACATAATATATGTATATAACTAAATATATGATTACATGTTTGTGTGTGTCTGTCTGTGTGTGTGTGTAATATTATTTCCCTCTCTTCATCTCTGTTCCTCTACCTTTCTTTGTTTCTCTATCCATGATGTCCATATCTTTCACATAAACATATTGGCTGATTATACTAAATTGTAATAATACAGACATACATACAAGCATATTCCTTCTCTCTCTCCCCACTCCCCCCCCCCCCCCCCTCTCTCTCTCTGTATAAATCTATCTGTGTATGTTTCTAACCCGGCCTCTCTCTGCTTCTCCTCTGTGGTTGAGAGAGTCTCTTCACCCTGTTTATCTCTTCGCCCAAACTTCTCGTGGCGCATGAGACGCCGATGAAACATACAAGTATTAACCTAATGATGGATAACGAGAGAACTTAAAAGAGGTCTTTCGTGTACACGCAAACAGGGATTAGGCAACCAGAAAGGTCAGGCGAACCTGTTTTACAGACACAAGTCCAATTCTGAAATATAATCATGTGAACTGCATTAAAATCGAGCATTTTAGTGCTTCTCTTAATAAAGTAAAGATCTTTCAAAATATTGAAATGACTTAATTTTGGGAAAGCAATGTCGCTCATATGGAAAATGGTGATTACAATAATAATGATACTGATGACATTGATGGTAGTAATGACAAAAAGTATGATGCCAGCTAAAACAGTGGTGGTAAGTATATTTGTGAAAAGATAATGATTATTTTCTAATAGTTACAATAACAACAAAATGATAATGATAATCGATAACATCACAATTACAAACACTAAGAGGACGCAGACTTCCGTCAAGGCTATCTATAGAGATGCTGACGTCATAGAAATGCGCACGCGCCTTTTAAAATAACCCTAAATTCGGATCACGATTTTAAACACCACAAAAATGAATAACAATCGCCTATTCCGATACGTACATCTCTTCTGCAAATTTCATAAAAATCTAAATAACTTTTCACGCGATAACTATTACAATGTGATAAGCTATTTCGATTTTTATGAAATTTGCAGGAGCGATCCGTAATTGAATAACCGCCAAAAATAAATTCTTTTAACAGAGTTGAAAGCAAGAAAAACGTGAATTGATTATGAACTAATTATGAAGATCATACTAACAACACCAAATTTGTCGTACGTATTCAGGGTAGTCTCTTCTTTGTGAGTATTCGCTCTTCCAAAAGTGACTTATCAACAGCTCTAGATGTCCCCCTTTTGCCACTTCCATCCAGAAGAACATATCAACTTGGAAATATTTTCGTCGTAAAGAGCAAGAATTCATATCCTAGAAAATACTCGTACTGCAAAAGAGTAGACTAACCCACCATTTTCTCTCTCTCTCTCTCTATGGTAATGCTATACTGTGTATACCTGACGAAGCAAGCGTGACAACTTTAAAGTACACACGATAGATAGATGATAGATAGATACATAGATAGATAGATAGATAGATAGATAGATAGATAGATAGATTGACAGACAGATAGATAGATAGATAGATAGATAGATAGATAGATTGACAGGATAGATAGATAGATAGAGATGTATGAGATATATAGATGGATGAATTGAAAGATATGTATAATATATATATCTTTCAATTATGTATTACATATCATAGATAGATAGATAGATAGATAGATAGATAGATAGATAGAGATACACAGAGATAGACAGAGATTGATGTATTTTGGATATATAGATAGATGAATATAGAAAGATAGAGATAGATAGATATAAGGAGAGGAAAAAGAGTGAGAAAAGAAGAGAGAGAATGTAAAGCAAACATGATAGAGGGGAGAGCGGATGGAGCGAAGGGAGAGAGAGTGAGAGAGAGAGAGAGAGAGAGAGAGGGGGAGAGAGGGAAAGAGGGGAGAGTGCGTATCTGTCTGTGTCTGAGAGAGACTATTGAACCTAGTTTTGTTTTTGCTTTCCCTCAAGGGGTAGGCGTGATTGAAATATCAAATACCCCTGGAGATTAGGCGGAGGGATGTCCAGATGTAATCATATTGATCACGCATTCCCTTTATTATGGAAGCTGTGTCGTAGCCATGTAAGTCTATCGATTGAATTGTTTGGAGAAGGATAGATGATATCGAAGGGAGGAGGAGAGTCTGAAAAAAGTAAAACAAATGTTATTAAGGTATCAAAATAATGACCGAAATTAAAACAACAGCACAATCTTAAATTCGTTGCAAATAATGAATATTATTGTGCTTCACGTCTGAGACTCATACCGTAACATTCGCCAGAGGCGTCGAGTTCAATGCTCCGTTTGGTGACACAAGAAAGTTTAAAGGGAAATTAATTCCACTCAAAGCCTCGATTTTCGTCGCAATCTGGGCAATTTCTCTCTGTTCACATCTTCATGCGACAGCAAAATTTTTTAGGGGCAGTGGCCGCTTTGGGTTCTAAAAGGGCGTTGACATGATGGCACCATCCCATTGGGAACGTCTTAAAAAGGACAATGTATTATTCAGAGATAATATGAGAGTTGCAAGAATAAAATAGTCACGTGATTTTTTTTTTCTGTTGACTCTCATCGTGAGTATTTCACTAATACAGTGTCAATGACAAGCACATGATGTTTCCAGACTATATAAGCGGCTGTAGATGCGATTTGTGCTGAACTGTGTACCAGGTTTTTACCGCGTGGGAAAAAGGTCTCGGGACCAGAAGGGGGTTGAATTTGCTTATATCACGGCTTTAGTGGTATCTGGTAATTTGATAAGCCCCAGTAAGACGGTAATAGCATTGAGAGGGGGGATGCCCTTCGTAGTCCTGATGGAAAAGAAAGGACAGCCGTGAAGTGGGCCTACTTTATCGTCCTGAGCTGTTTTGCTTCATCGTTAATGGCACTTGTTCCTCAGGGCCGTGCCTTGGGATAGCCGGATTTAATGACTCTCCCAACGAAATCACCGGGCACATTAACTCCTTTACACTGACCCAATATTCTTCTCTCTGATGGATGGAGGCAGGAGGGTAAGGAATAAGAGGATGTGTCCGAGGTAGATGATAAAAGGCATGCTGCCGACACTGGAGAAAATCAGCCTTTTCATTTTGAGGGAAAAGGAGAAAGGAGAGAGAAAATATAAGACACTTAGTGTCCTCTTTTGTCTTACCAAAATGATCACTTTAAGGAGAGTGCATCGTTCACTGTACATAATCAATTCAAGGAGGTATAAAAGAACCTCCTCGGTAAAATGTAAGATCCCTGCAAATAATATTATCGAAATTTGTCCTATCCCGGTTCACCTTGTACTTTCAGGAGAAAAAAAGAACCTCAAAAACACAAAGGAAAAGAAAACAACAACCCTAACAGAGCACCAACAATACTAATACAGAATTTGACAGCCTTTCTAAATCCTGAAATCTGAGACGACGTCGCTATAATCCTCATCCAGGCCCACTAAAAATACCTTGCGTTACCATTTCTAGACTGTAGATATAATTATTAAGCTGCTCTTATTCTGTTATAATTTAATGTTATCTTCTTAAACTTAGAAAGACGTCCTCCCTTTCGCTTGTTCGTAAGTCAACATTTCTGCTGCATGTGAATGCTGCCTGTCAGAAAGTCGTTTCCTACTTTTGCGAGATTTTATTTTTGCGCGGATTTCGCTAGTCGGGTGCTATTCGTGAACTTAATAACACGCAAAAATATTAACTCTGATCTCGACATGATTGTGACTTGTAAGCATACATGTATTCACCCATTACTTGTACTCTACAGTCGCGAATTTAACCACTCGCGAAACTGTCGGGAAGTCTTAATTCGCGAAAAAAAATCAGACTCGCAAAATATATGGCATATGCATTCTTACACTCATAAAACTATAAACTTTGGTTGATCGCGGTAACATGATTATCAATTAAAGGTAAAACTCCCCATCAATCTTGGATCCTCATTAGCATTATTCTTGTTTTCACTTCAACATTACCGTAAGCATATGCGAAAGTAAATGATAGAGAGAGGGAGAGAGAGAGAGAGAGGGGGGGGGGGGGGTGGGGGGAGGAGAGAGTGAGAGAAGGGAGGGGATAGAATGCCCGTAGTGAAAGTCTTGTCATGTGAAAAGAGTCACTTCGATTTTGCCTCGCAGATATTTCAATTTTGACAAGTTCTCGGTCGCCTACTTGAGTATACGTGGTAGCTGACACAGATGAACCTTATTCTACAATTTCCAGACCCTGTTTCATGTAATCATTAATCGGACATAATCATGCGCAACACATGCATGTCCGACTTAATAATTCTCAGTTTTGTATTCTTTGCCTTCAGTGGAGAATTCCGTGTAACGCATGGAAAAAAGAAGATACTTGTTTTCTCCGTTTACTAAATATATTTGCGAACTGAGAATGATTATTATGGCATGATGGTGATTCTCCTTGGAACATTCCATCTTCGATGTTTTTCTTAAATTTCGCCATCCTGTCTCTTGTCTCACCTTTACCTTATTTTCTATACAATTTCTTCAGATATAGGGTGGCTATTCTAGTTTTTTTTATACAGCTCAGTCAACAATGTGTAGCCTATATTATATCAACTTTTCCCTTCCTAATAGAACGAATAACTGCTTGCTAGGAGTATATTTTGTCATCTTTTTGTCATTCTACATAAAGGGGACTGGGTGAGGAGGGGAAGAGGAGATATGTTGTAAATACCTTCGTATCCATGGCAACGATGGGAGACTGCTGTGCTCTTAACCCGCTCCCCGCGAGATCTTGAGATACGAATTGAAAACAGAGGCAAAATCTTCATGCAGAACTTATACTGCACGCGTTTAAAACGTTCTTTGCAACAAGAGAGCTAGGTCCCATTTCATGATACTTGTTATCAGTAACAACTGCCACATTTCTATGACAAATTTGCTCTCAGCCAATCAGATGCAAGGATTTCAGTAGCTTATAACAACTATCGTAACTTGTTGTTGATAACAAGTTCTGATAACACGTTTTGTAGGCAGCGTCCATTACACTTTCAACCCTTATTGTGCTTTACTTGAGACATTCACTGGAATGCATTCTTCCCTGGCTAGCACAAAGAGGTCTGGAAACTACCTGCCGATGAATACAAAGTACCTAATCTCTTTAGGGCCGGATCTAGGAATTCTGCAAGGGGGGTGGGGGGCGCTGGAAAAGATGGTTTCTTTAAAATAAACAATTAAAGGGGGCACGTGCCCCCTGTCATTTTTTTCCATTTCTTCTGTTTTTAACAAAAAATAAAGGGGCGCGCGAACATGGCCTCACGTTTGGATTGTGGCACATTTTTACGCCTGAGTGGGGATGATGGCCAACTTAATGTTAGCTCAAGTTTGGAAGAATAAATTGAATGCTGATGAAGAAGCGTGGCAAGTTACAAAGAAGTGTCTCGGCACATAAGGGTTAATCGTCTCTCTCTGTCAAGTGTAGAAATACAGGAAGTCATTTACAGGTTGGAAACGTTAATAATCTACTCTGCCAGAAATTTGCCCGAAAGTCAATGAGTTCCCATTGGGGATAAAGAGCATTCTAGGAAAATGATTTAATATAAAAAAAATGAACTTTGAAACTTGTCACGTTGGCGTCATTTTCAATGTAGAGATGGAGATAGTTTCTCTATTTTTATCCTTCGGAGATGGCTTCAAAATGTCCCTGCTGTGGGCCACCGCTCCATTGGGATGGAGTGAGTAATCTGAAATATCGCTTGACTTTCGCGACGCTTACAACACCAGTAAGGCAAGCTTTGATGCAAGCCAATGTCACATCTTGAGCTCTCATCGTTCGACGTAGGCTCGATTTTTTCCTCTCTTTATTGTGTTTCTCTTGCTGAACTTCGAGCACGAACATTGCAGCTTCTGTGTATTAAACATACTATCTAAGCATGAGGAATGATGCCTTTCCCCTCGTCGGAATGATGAAGAAATATCCCGTCTGTCAAATCACTTTGTTTTGAGGCAGCCATATTCTCATGTGAAGACGATGGCGTCTCACAGAGGGGTGAGCCCCAGCAGCGACATACTATTATGTATGTATATGTATGTGTGTATGCGTGTGTGTTTGTGCGTGTATGTGTGTGTATGTAGATGTATGTATGCATGAATGAATGTATGTATGTATGTATGTATGTTAGATATATAAACATATTTGTCACCACATATGGTATTTGTCACTTTGACAAAAAACATTCTTTTTTAATCAATATAACTACACATTAATAATAACGAGAGAAGAAACTCTAACAGCGCCCTGCACTCAGTCGATCCTACCCTCGGCATAATTCCAGTATCACCCTCAGCTTACAAATTGACTTGCAACATGGCCGTCTAAATGATAATGATACAGAAAGTGCTTCTACCTTTAATGTGAGGACACGGCGGCGAAATGCATATTCCACGCATGTACTATGTTCGTGTCGTCTGCTGTCACAGCTGCTTTGATCCTCAGCATACTCCCGCTCGCCTCCTCGCCATCTCTCCCCCAGCCCTCCCCCACGGTAATCATCACTTCGCACCTGGTGCACGATCCAATGAGACACTTGTGACACCCTCAGACAGGTCATATACCTCACCAATAATGAAGGTGTTCCTTCCAACTACCCCACCACGAAATAAAAAGAACAACAAACCACTAAGGTGCTCTCAAAGATATTATGTAGCCACTATACATACTAGCATGTAACCTTTTGGGTGCTTTTTATCTTGCCGTGCCTGAAAAAACAAGAATGCATGAACATTCAGAAGCTGACACTTTGCGTGCGTGTGGTGTCGTCGCCCCGTAACGGCGATCCAGCCGCCATGTTAGACTTTAAAGTTCAACCACAGCATGCGGGAAGTCAAGCTCTCCCGCACTCCTACATTCCCCCGAAGAAGTATCCATCTGTGATAGTAGCCTTCAGTTTATCAAAGTCTTTGATTGGAATTTTACCAATGACAAGATGAGAATTTCTCATATGCGATTTTCCTTTCAGGTTCTGTTGTTTATCGTGCTATCACACAACAGTACACTTGTGGCACAGTGTGATCATCGACTATATAGGGTAAGCAGGGTCTGACGTAAAATAGGGCGTACATCAAAGAAACACAGACTATATCAAAGAAAGGTATGCGTGCCATTTCATAAACACATGGTTATCAAACAGGCGATAGATGTCAAGGACATGTAGAGGACAATGAGGAGATGAATCACAGTCTGAATTCACAGACTACGTCGAGCCTTCAGAGAAGGAGACGCGTCCCCTGCCTAGGGACGAGTAGCTGGTTACAGGGGCCGAGATCTCACTCTCGAGAGCCGAATGTTTAGAGGAGGAATAGCCCAGGGCCACCCGGGTAGAGGAGACCCGCAAATCGCCAAGTGTAATTGTTGTCTCTTGCTTTTCTGAAGGGTCCCCCTCCTTAGCGATGAAAAAAAGAGATGTGAGAAATATAGCGATAGAAAACTAGTGAGAGAAGGAAAAGGATGGAAGGAGAGAGAAAGTGAAGGAGGAGACTAATAACAAGAAGAGATAAGGACAACATGGGAGAGAGATGGGGGAGATGGAGAAAAGAAAAGCTACTAAAGGTAATATGAAGCGGGTTGGCAATTATAGGGAGACAGAAAGAGATAGAAATGAAGGCAAATATATAAAAAAGGATGATGATGTATTTTCAAATAACAGAGACACGTATATCCATGTAATATATCAAATATTATCATGTGATGATATTGATGATGATGATGATGATAATTATGATGAGGATGATGAGGATGATGATGATTATGAACATCCTTTGTTTAGTGCCATTTATCTGTTAAAAAAAAGAAATCAAAGACGCCGGCTCCCACAAGGTATGTCACATATTTTTCAAAAAGTTGCTAGAAAGTATTTGTGTATATGCGTGTGCGTGTGTTTGTATGCATGTATTCTTACATACAGAGGCGTACAAATAAGACACATATGTTTTAGATAGATAAATAGGTAAAGAAGAGAAAAAAAGAGAGATGGGGCGGGGGAGAGACAGATGAGGCCGCGACTGAGATTGGTCAATTGGACCAAAAAAAAAAAAAAGAGAGAGAGGAGGGTAAGTAATGGGCAATGGAGGACTGTCCTCGATGTGTAGCATCATCATCATCATTAACCTCGAAGAGAAACAAAGTCCTCACTACACGCTCCAGTTACTCCTTCCTTTTACTGAGAGGATGAGAGGGACATGGATTGAGGGTAAACAGGACCGGGAGACCATCAGGTGACAAATCTCATTCACAGCCTTTTTGTCAGGAATATTTACCGCTATGTAGGTCAATGGATATCACGACTGAATGGCGAGGTACAGGGTGTAGAAATGAGATAATGAAAAGCGACGGATAGCATCTTTACATATCTATTCTGTTCATCTTCAAAAACCAGATTTTGTTTCGTTACTATTCACAAACATCTTTCTGACGCACCTTCTGTAGTTGAAATGTGATTTCAACCATACTTTTAAAGATCTTTGTCATTTACGTGTATCTGCGACAACAGCTGCAGTTATTTGATTTCAATAATCCGGATGGTTCCGGATTATTTAGAAGCAGAAGAAGCAGTACTAGAAGTAATAGTAATAGTAATAGTAATAGTAATAGTAATAGTAATAGTAATAGTAATAGTAATAGTAATAGTAATAGTAATAGTAATAGTAATAGTAATAGTAATAGTAATAGTAACAGTAATAGTAATAGCAATAGTAAGAGTAGTAGTAGTAATAGTAATAGTAGTAGTAATAGTAGTAGTAGTAGTAGTAGTGTATAGTAGTAGTAGAAGTAGTAGTAGTAGTAGTAGTAGTAGTAGTAGTAGAAGTATTAGTAGTAGTAGTAGTAGTAGCATCAGCAGCAGTAGTAGCAGTACAAATTATTATGTAGTAGCAGTAGTAGTAATATTAGTAGTAGTAGTAGTAGGAGGAGGAGGAGTATAGTCAAAGTAGTAGTACAGTTAAACCTCTCGTATCCGGACAAGTCGGGACCGGGGCTCATCCGGATAAGGGATTTGGCCGGATACGGGAGACTCAATGCTTTATACATGTACATATACATACACATGTACTGATGTAGCCCACTGTAGTACTACATGTAGTAATGTGTATACTGCAACCTTTTCATTGTTACACTCAGTAACAGACCCCAAAATAGAGGTTCGTGTTTGCAAGAATGAAATCATTTTCTTTCATAAATTCTTGGGATGATTTACGTAAATAATTATTAAGAAATGTATCAAGTAGATCTTGAAAATAAACCATACTCGGCAAAGTCGACTGTAGGTCGCCATTGTTAGATTGAGTTGGGAATCCCCCTTTCCTCCCGTAATTATAAAAAAAAAGGAAAATCACGGCGAGATTGCGTCCGTATAATAGAGAGATCCGGATAAAGGGAGGCCGGATAAGAGAGGTTCAACTGTATTACAGTTTGTAATAGTAGTGGCTTGAATTGGTGAAAGTAGCTTTTTACACGGGCTTGCATGCGAATCAGAATTCTTGGATACTTTCTACAGTATTCCCCCGTATTTTCCCAAATACACTTGATAATAAGTTCTGCTATGTACAATAATGATATAAGCATGATTAGGTATGATGTATTTTTGATGAATGTATGATGTATGCATGTATTTATGGATGTACATATGAATGTGTGATGTTAGTATGACGCATGTTACCATCATCTGGAATCATCTTTTTTTTTTTGTCTGTGCATGGAATCAAATTCTCTATCTGCCTTCAGTCACCAGTCTCTCTTGACTTATTGAAAAACATTCTTGATCGGAAGAGCTCCTCTTCTCCAACTTCCGCTGCTCTGCCGAGATTTGTCGTCTAGAGTTGGGTTTCACCCCAAAAGAATCGGTGTTTATGACACCCGAGACGATGTAAGGCATCTTCCTGACCTTTTTAGACTTTTCTGCTTGGCCAGTGACATTAAGACCACCGCATTTAGAGCCGCCAAAAAGAGTTTTTCCCCCTTTGAGATCGACCGAACACTGCTCCTCAAGAAAACTTCTAGTTAAACTCTAGCTTCGGTAGATAATGTGCCTGTATTCTCTCTGGAGAATAATGCATATTTGGGAGAACATATTCTCTTACCCGTGATGTTTTCTAGGACCTTTCAGGGGTGCGATTGGATGCCCGGTTCGTAATCTGGTGAAGGTTTCGAGGTAGAGTTACTCTTTGAAAAGTGTATTTCACGATGACAATGAAAAAAAGGAGAGAAACAAAATGTCCGTTTCTCCTCGGCGATGGCAAAGTACTATGGCTTCGGATAGATTTCGGTGACAGTGTAGCAAAGTGAAGTGAAAACGCTCAGCTAATTGAAACCACGAAACCACAATTGCTTCATTCGAGATCACTGGAACAGAAGGCAATTTTCATTGTCTTATAATACGCCGTATAATTCCTCGAGTGAATGATCTGATTTTTGAAGATGGAGTTGCATTTTTGTTTAACGAGTAGTAAAAAAAAAGAAAAAAAAAACTGTAATACTTTTTATTTTGGTGAAGTTAATCTGAGAGTATGACTGTTTTAACATTAAAACAAATTTAGAGAGTACAAATGCCTGCTACATACAGTGTCATTTCTATTTATTCTTATTTTCATAATGCAACCGAAGATATGAACACATTGGAAACCCACTTGAAATAGTATATTTAAGCAATGTTGCAGCTTTATCACGACCCAAGGGATGAATTCTTTCTCCACACTATGTTGTGAAATATGCCCATGGTGAACTGGTTACTCATCAAAGAGATTATAAACATATCATTGAAAACAAATGATACGATGTTGTCGCACATACTACCATGGCGTCCCACCAATGAAATATTATTAATGATTTTCCTTATTGCTATATGATTCTTCCTCCATAGAAAGACCAGGAAAACACCACAAGTGCCAGGTAAAATGTAAAATTTTCTTCTTCTTCTTCTTCTTCTTCTTCTTCTTCTTCTTCTTCTTCTTCTTTTTTAAACTAATGGTTTGTTTACTCTGGATCGGGAGATTAAGACCTCGAATCTTTAATCTTGGATCGTTAGCAATACGCCTCTGAACAGGAGTCTCAGTTTGGAGCAATTCATTGCTTAATATTTACCTCAATTGCGTAGAAAAGAACAGATAATATAGCAAAATAAGAAACAGGGAATCTCTGATAGATTTCTATTGAGTTTCTATTGGACACATGGGAAAAGAAATACAAAAATATCATTTATATTTCAACCTTGGCATGTATAGAAAGAAGATGACCTTCTGAATAAGGAATACTCTTCGGGGGGTTTTCTGCACTTTTCATTTTTTTTCCCCGTTCCTGGACCATGCTTTCTGCGCCATACATTTTTTTTCTGCGTTTCCTCTCAAGTTTGCATTCGACAATGTTTCTGGCCAAGTTATGTTGACACACTAATTCGATAGTAGCGGGCGCTCTAACGTTTCCATGTTTGACTTCTCAACTCGGGGCTTCACGTTCTATTTGAGAAAATGACGTCGCGCACTGAAGTGAAGGGCCGAAGCAAAAAAGGGATGGTGGAGATTTTGATGTGTTTACCCCCCTCACAAAAACCGTCTTTGAAAGCACCCGGCACTCCGCTCTTTATGATTCACGCACTTATTGTCATTTAAGCGAAGGTCGCAAACTATATTGGAAGTTCAAAGCCTTGCAAAGAGTTGTTAATACGCAGGGGGTTCACCCTGATGTGAAAATTTTAGAATAACTGGAATGTCATCGTCTCTAAAGGCAATTAGCTGCGTATTGAATCCAGAAAGTCACTTTCTTCTTTTTCTTCTTCTTTTTTTTTTCAGAGTGAAGGTGCACTTACGTGCAGATTTAATCATAATACGGGGAGCTACAAAACCTGCCTTTTGTTTTTTTAAGAAAGATCTGTAGTATAAAGGGTGATCACCGTGAGCACAAGATGATGGCTTCATTACCCATTACGGCATTAATTACATCGCAACATTATCTCGGTAAAATATGCATTGTTGCTTAGATAACTTCGAGACATGTTTTCGGAAACCAGGTACAGTCGTGGTCTTACAACAACATGATTGCCGAGTATTTTGGAGCAGCTATCATTCCTCGATCTAGCTGAAACACGCTCACCGGAGTATCTACCAACTCTTCTCGCGTGCTTCTTACGTTACCACTCTGACAAACAGTCCTTTTTTCCCAAACCAGAAACCGAGCGCGCCTTCCTCTTGGCTACGCAGATAACCTTACCCATTAGGAGCGAAAGTGAGCCCTCTTAGGCGAACCGTGAAGACGAGATAAATCAGTGTGATCGGCAGCTCGGATAACCGAATCTACACGGTTCGTATAATGCCGTGCCAACCGATTCGTATCGCGTCGAACATGCTTGGGAATGGGGGGGGGGGGGGGGGGGGGGGAGGGCGCGTCATCGTACTTCAACGTGAAATCTGAGGTAAGGTAAGGTGACAAGTTTTCAGAAAACACGCCAAACGTACCACGTATCTTTTTAGGACTGATCTCTATTTCGATCATGGTAAGGTATGTGTGATGAGTCGCCGCAGAAAGTGAAAAAAATGAGAGAAAAAAAAGGAGGAACGAACATCTCTACGAAATCCAAAATGAAAGCAGGTTTCAAACGATTGATCAAGACCAATCTTTACATCATAGCAGCACTAAGGCATCAATCACTACACAGGAAGAATAGACAATGATGTAATGATTAGGCCTACATATAAGTAAAATAATGACTTCAATATACTAGTCAAGCAGTTTGCAAAATCTCAGACAAGCGAAACAAAAATTGATATAGCACTAAAACTCTGCTTCGTAGAGCAGCATAGGCAAACTCAATCTAGCAGTCAACGCCATTAATGAGGGTCAACTTCGAATCAACTACATCGCAGGTGCCTGACCGTGTATGTACAATAAGTAATGTAAGTCGATCTCTCCATTCATACAGAATCAATAGCTCATAACACCGGAAAGTCGATCATCGATGGGTACAGTGTCGTCTGTGCCTTGTGTCTGGTGAATTCTGATCGATTGCAGGCGTTGGCGGATGTTGGGCACTGATTTTTCCCCCAACATCGAATATCGCCCGATGCTAACGCAAAGATGCGTCATGCGAAAACAACAACAACAACAAATGAAGCAAAACAGCTGGTTGATGTGTAGAGTAACCCACAGTGGCGTGGAAATTGCAAAGATCTTCGCGTTGTCAATACAACGAGTGCTACGCGCAGGTTGCGTTACATTCATAAGGTTCTCGTCCATGAAAAGGAACAGGCGAATTCACAGCATTAAAGCAGGTGGTTAGAGAAAGTGATCGATATAAAAAAAAAAGGACCATCGTTTTGAATGCCTGTCAGTCAGTGTATTATCATGAAATTACCATTAGTTTTTCTCTCTGTCTCCACAGCATAGACCCATGTCTACACTGTCTTGTCTGTTCGTTAAGCGTATGGCGTATTTCAGTGTGTTTTGGAAAGTAAATTCTGGGCTCCAACAAAGGACAATATCAGAGAGAGCCAGGGTCATAGGTCAGTGATGTCATGATACAATATTCACTTTTGTGGATGCTCTTGGCAAGATATAGATAAGTGAGCCCTGAACGTAATTAAGTTCTGATCGCTTTTTAGTTTTATTTTCGCCCCCCCCCCCGATCCGTGGCAAATGTAGCAAGAATCCTACGCGCCAATCTCCACCAGATGACTGCATATACATGAAATTAAATTTTGTTGTGTTAGGAAACATTTGAAGAGAATCAAATCACTCTTTACTAAAAATTTAAAGATTGAATTGATACCGGACGAGTCTAGCAGTAACTTCGCGAAGCAAAAAATCCATGTTGGGTGGGAAGGGGCATCGCCCCCTCCCCCCCCCCCCCCCCACCCCCATAAGGGTACTTACAGGGCGCAAAGTATCCTATAATGCATAACTCCCTGTCAAAGGCAGTCATTTTAATAGGCCAGTTCGGAGTAAGGTCCTGATTTACTAATGGGTATAAATGAATTTTCTTTTTCCTCAGTTGGTCAGGCACTTCATTCATTTTTAAAGAGACAAAATGCATGAGACTTAAATGGATCGACATTCAAATATTTGATAGTTTAATGCATCTGTCAGACCAGGGTACCAATTCAATCTTGGATTGTTTGCGTTTGGAATGAACACGAGAAAAGTTAAGACGAGTGATGCTTTAATCCTTGTCTCTAAACTTGTGAGCTATGATATTGTGTCTTGAAAAAACAGAGAGAGAAAGTAGGGACAAATGTAACAATGTCTTCAGACGAAATTACAGCAGAAGTTGTGTTATAGTCATCGCAGTGCAGAATGGCTTTTTGATGAAAGTAGAAAGTAATGCACGTTAATCAATATCCCATCAATGAATGCAAGTAATGTATAATGAGTCATCTTCATCGCAGAACCAGAACTCACAATACACGCATCTCTCTCCTGCTGATCGTTTCATTGCTCGTCTTTCAAACTAAGAGCGCTTTCAAGGCATGATGTCTGTAGATTTTACTTCGTCAGGCTTTGCGTATTCATTGCATGTGACACCAAAACATGTCGAGCTGAAGAGCAAATTGTAAGAAACCCGATAATGAGTACAAATACAATCTTGCTGCCATTACAATGAATCTTCTCAGTCATTCTAGATAAAAGTATCTAATTTGGTAGCTGTCTTTAAGGAAAGTACCGCATCTATTAGTGTGTCTTTCTCACGAAATGCGCTTCCTTGGAGAAAAGAACAAGGAGAAAGTAAGTAAAATGAGAAGAAAGAGATGCATTAGAAAGTCTGGAAAAAAAATCCCCAAACACTTGATAATCATATCAAAGATGTAACGCTTAACTGTCCATGGCAACAGATTCGCTCTAGTCCAATGTACACATTACTGCAGTGCATTATTGTACTTTAAGCGTAAATAGCCCTAATCACGCCTTTGCAATTTTAATATCAATGAAGGCTTATACGCTCTCCAGGGAGTGAGGAGATTTTTTTTTTTAAATCTTCTAAAAACAATCATCAGTAGGCACGTAAACCATACACTTGTTACAACTTTAAGTGTTGCTATCAAAGAGAACATTGTACAATATCGAATATCGAATATGTTATTGCGAGATCTTCCATTTATCAATATTATGTACATATTCTTGGCTTATATCTTTTAACAATCTTACTCTCTCCTCTCTTCGTTCGAAAATGACTTTTCAGCTGTAGCCAGCCGACTGGTCCTCTTGAGGCCAGTCGCCTATCTCAACCCAATATCGTTCAATCAAATGTAAATTAAATTGCATTTCCGAATTACCCGAATATAAGATATTGCACTGGTCCAAAATTAATCTGATAATTCTGCCCCAGGCAATATACATCCCACAAGTTCGCATCACCACTGGGGCTTGGGACGGGGGTTGGCTGCATATTCGGTCGGGCGCGAAGTCGGATGTCGCAATACCGATAATTTTTTTTCTCTCTCTCGTTCTTAGAAAGAGATATCGTCTTGAGAGAGCTAAGCAGTCAAAATGGTGACGAAGAGGATTTTCATCCCGTTTGAAAGAATGTTTGGAAGCAGTCTCGCAAGAGCTTTGCCACATCGGTAAGTGTTATGGCTGGTCTCAAAACGACTCTATTTGTTCTATATATTGCATAGTGCGAGCAGAGAATAAATCTTACATGCAGATTCGTGAACACTAGGTCTAGCCCGTATGCATTGATATATTCCCCCCCCCCCATCCATGACATCCCATCTCCGCTAAAGAGTAGATAACTAAGAAATCTAACTCGAAACCCTGTTTACAGTGTCAAGATTGACTAATCACTGTAGGTTGGCTCTAACTTTAACAGATACACAAGTCGCCAATTAAAACTCTTGCTATATATACCGAATATCCGCCAATCATTCCGGTGCCATTATTAAAAGAATACAACACAACATTCTCCAATTAAGAGAAGAATTTTAGGGCGAACCCTGTTATCATGATTACTACCTTGCGCTTGACCTATGACCCTTGCGATAACTTGCTTTATATTCACACAAAGGTTTTGGTTTTGACTGTATTCAAAAGTAAATGTCAAAGCCAAACCAGTATTATTGGTGAGAACAGTTATGCAGAACAACCATGCCAGGACCTGATCCTTGCGCGGATTGCAAACTTTAAATCTTTCGGGGTTTCACGTACCTGCCCAAGCCAACATGATTTCGCACTAAAGCCAGCTACTTCATGAACTCTTCTCAGTAGTTGAGGAGAAGATATATGATACTGTCTGACATGGTCGAGCCTCCATGGATGAACGTTCTCCCGAGAGGCCTAGTGAAGCCATCATGAACACTAAACTTCTGCCAGTTTCAATTGTGTGATTTCTTTAAAGATGTTCGAAGGAGAATCTACATTGTATACCCCGTGTTAGTCCATACGTGCATAAGAATGTATACGTAGACAACATTCAAGTGACATTCGTAATGGGTTGCCAATTTAACGTCATCCCTATACTTTCCACTGATCTCCACAGGGAATATTCGCTATAGACATATAGATCATGCCCCCCTGTCATTCTGCGCACGACGATGGAGCCTAAGGCAGCAGACACATTAACTCTGACGGGGGCTACCGAGTTATTCGGACGTTCCACTTCGTGTTAGGCCCTGCGCCCTGTGTTCAATGATGATCAATGGGCACTAAGACATGGTGTCAGGAGATGGGGGGGTCATATCATTACAATGTCATACTTGGCGCTTTGTATACTGTCAGGAAAAAAAAGGTCATGTCGTATCTATGAGCATTCGATACAATGGAATCAGTTATTGTAATTGTCTCTGTTAGATGTTGTTGTCTGTTCTGTTGTGTCATTTGTCTTATCATGTCAGTCTTTCCTCTAGTCATTACTGTAGTCGTTCATGTTGTTTCTGTCTTGTTTCATTGTGTGTGTGTGTGTGTGTGTGTGTTTGTGTGTGTGCTTATTACTCTGTCTTTTTAGTGGTCTTTTATTTCTTTGTTTCAACCTATTTTCTATTAATCTTCTTTCCCAGAGGAGCCCACGTTGTTCTACAACCGTTGTCTTTTCAGTGGGTACCTCCATTTTTTTCGCACATTGCATATTGTTTACCAAGTATATACTTCAGTTTGATCAGTTCAGTATTTATTACAATGTATAATTACTAAAAATTTTCACTATTGTTCTACATTCTGTACATTTCACATTGACTTGTTTACCCTATTTTCTGTTACAAAAGAAAGAGATATGTATGTTTCTGACGAAAAATGAGAATAAATTTGAATTGAGTTGAATTGAATTGAATTGAATTGAATTGAATTGAATTGAATTGGATTAAATTGACTTGAATTGAATTGAATTGAATTGAATTGAATTGAATTGAATTGAATTGAATTGAATCGAATTGAACTGAATCGGATCGTCTCTCAGCACTGCTCATATCGCTCACTTTTCCTCACAGACGATACTACTACCCCACATACCATCCAAAAGACCCGTACTTACGTACATTGTAAATGACTTAGCAGCGTGTGGCTTAAGACACCAATTTCAATGACGTCAAGCACTCAGAATTGCTCTTTTGTTGTATGTTGTATATACTTCAACATTCTCCAAATTCCGTGAAAAAAGGCGTCTCTAATGTACAAGCGCAAAAGTTGTCAAGGAATTGTATCGGAGGCATACACAATGAAGCTGCATGGTTCTCCATAATATTACGTGAGGAGAAGATTCTTAAAACTTCTTTCCTTTATACATCCCAGAGCCCCCGCCGAGCTGGTACAACACCATGTCAAGCGTCTTACACGGCTGTCAGGGCTACATAGAGACTGGCGAAATCTAATTATCGGTGCGTCTAAATTGCATTTGAATTCAATTATCGTTAGCCTAATTGATTTTGAATATCTCAAGGTTGCCTTCCACCCTGCTAAATGGACCTTCAAACACAGAAATAACGCAATTACACCCCACATTGCGTCAACATGATGATACGCAGGCAAGATGCTATTCAAAGACGCGCATTAAAGATGGACGGCTCAACTAGAGTATTGTCAAACCATCCATCTACTTAGGAGAAGCTCTTCTGTAGATTTGATGCAGTCGTGCGTTATCTTAGACATCACGTAAAGCTCTTTTAGATTCTCCCGCAGTACTTCTAAGATCTACTTGATCCCTATCAACTCCAGCACTCAAACCTTCCCGTCAGCAAAGGGACGGTGTAAACAGTAAAAGACTTCATGAATCATTAATGAATAAATCGGAATTTGCATCGCCATTGTCGTGCCTTCAAAGTCGTTTTCACTTCGCATGCAGGACAGAGTCAAAGATTTTTTTTCATTCATTTATTCATTCTTTCATTCATTCATTCGTTCGTTCGTATGTTAGTTCCTTCCTTCCTTTCTTCATTCATTCATCATTCGTTCATTCATTCATTCATTCATTCGTTCTTTCGTTCGTATATCAGTTCTTCATGCATGCATTCATTCGTTTGTTCGTTCGTTCGTATATTAGTTCTTCATTCATTCATTCATTCATTCATTCATTCATTCATTCATTCATTCATTCACTCATTCATTCATTCATTCAGTTTTCACTTCCAACAGAAGCATCATGTTGATACAAATTCTTACAGAAAATAAGTGAATAAATTACCATGCAATGTCCAATAAACACAATCTATGATTTCGAGAATCATGTTGGGTATATGAAGAGGCTGGAAGTGGGAAGGAATGCTAATAAAGCACTGCTTGTAAGATGTATCCCCCTCCACAACGCAGTAATACAAAGCATATGATTGGTATACTATTATACATAAAACCAGAATTACAAAAGTCAATTACAAAAGCTGTAACGCAATCACAATCACAAAAAGATGAAAAAAAGATGGAAAATAAATGTTATGCAAACTTGAACTTGAACTTGAACTTTTTCCTACTCCTTTCTTCGTCTTCTACCACACACCCTCGTGATATCTTGTGTAACCAGAGAGCCAAAGATGTATAGATGAACAGATAGATAGTGAGAGAGATTTATAGCCATGGACAAATATATGGATATGTAAATAGTGAGAAAATAAGAGTGATATACGTACATACATACAAACAAACAAACAAACATAAAGAGAGACATAAATATACAGGAAATGTACATATACATACATATATATATATATATATATATATATATATATATATATATATATATATATATCATATGGAAATTAAAGCTATTATACAAAATTAAAAGTGTTGGTAAATCAAACATATTTTGGCTGCATATCTGTTCAGGTGTCTGTCATGAAAAATCATAGTAGTTTCTTTAATGAAGTTAATTTGCAATGTGATGAAATTACTAAAGTGGATGTCATTTCTTCGTTGATATTTTTACAGCATCAAAAAAAAAATGGGAATCAAATGCATACAAACATTATACATCAATTTTTTGGGTATGAACTTTAGCCTAACTTGTTCTATTACCCAAATATCTTTTGGTCAAAATCATTTCTACTGTTTCTCCAAAGACATATTTGGGTTAATGTATTAATGATTTTCAAGCACATAACATGATACGAGTATCAATTATCTATAATCATGTAGTCCTACTTGTACCTTATGTTTCGACGGAGACAATTAACTTACATTGATTACACTTTACTCTTTGGAAATTCTCCCTTTTCGGAGAACGACATTTTTCTCCCGCATGTAGTATAAGTGTTAAGGCTATGACAAGACCAGCTACAAAACAAGGGAAACACAAATGGGCCTCGACAGCAGAAAACCGCGACAAGCTTACACCGTACAGTCCATCCACCATCGTCTTTTGAATATCAAGAAGTTTCTATCAATAAAGTGAGAAATTGCGCAAGGCAATAGACAGCCGAAAGTCGCCGAGGCAACCTAAGCTTGGCGGGGATGGCATTTGCTGGTCCCAACTGTCAATTTGCATACGTCTTGGAAATTCATCAGAGCAGACGGCTGAAGTGGGTGTTCCGTGGGTATTGCACAGCAGAGCGGGAAAAGTAATATATCGAAAGTCGGCAGGCGCACTGAAAATGTCATTGACTTCCCCCCTTCTCCAAACTTATGGTTTAATCAGTCTCCAACCTGAAAGTGGAGTGCCCCTATTACTTCCCATTTTGCCTACGTACAATCGCCATTTACTGTGACTGTTTTATTTCTCAAACAAAAGTTGCTTCGTCTTGCTTAGTGCACGACAGCTCATGTGTAAGACCACTGTAAGATGATTATACTGAACTCTGCTTGTGGCCGATAGTGTGCTGAAGTAGTACATCAGTGTAAGACTTTGATTAGAAAGAAAGAAAGAATTCTAAGAAAATCAGTTTGCCTTTTAATTTTTATTGCAGTTTTAATTAAGTGGGGGAAAGACTGAAAGCTTCGATCTTTTTCCGTGCATGGGTTAGCAGGTCAGTATCGGTTACTTATACCTACATTGAAAGTGATTATAGAGAACAATTTAAAGAAAGTCGGTACATTAAAAAATCTTTCCATCAGTACTTACTTCTCTGTCTCCCTTTACACACCTATAATATATATATATATATATATATATATATATATAACAAAGAATTTTCGAATTTTCGATGGCCTCCACCCTCTTTTCCTGAAGAAAGGGGAGGCCACCGAAAATTCGAGTCGAATAAACTCATTCTTTATTGGCAAAAAAAATGCATTACAAGTTTGTTTCTTGATTCTTCGTTATATTGGAGCCATAACGTGAATTCTCATCATGTTTATATATATATATATATATATATATATATATATATATATATATATATATATATATACATATATATATATATATATATATATATATATATATATATATATATGTTTGTATGTATGTATGTATGTGTGTGTGTATGTGTGTGTGTGTGTGCGCGCGCGTGTGTGTGTATGAATCAAGTTTTTGTACTCGAATGACACACTCGACGTTGCTAGAATTGACACATTTTTACATCTGTGTGCCTCTTAGGTGAATCATACGAGTATCGATTGTAAAAACATCTGAAAGGTATCACTTCCACTTCATTTGCATTGTCAATACCGGATAGGGTTTCTACTTGTGTCAACAATTACTGCAGAACCATCTTCGTGAATGGCCGGAGGGAGGTGGGGGAGTACGGGGGAAGGGAGGGGGGGTGGGACGGGACGGGACAGGAGGTAGACTGATCGAGCTTTATTTCTGCCAGTGGAATTGCGTGGAAAAAAATAACGTCCCCCAAAACGCCTGATGTAATTCTTTATTATGATCCCTTCTCTTGAAATGGCTAGACACTGAAATAAATGACAGATGCGCGTTACCTGACATTAACTCTCGACATCGAATCTCATATAGCAATGTTCCCTTGTAAATATGAAAGAAAAGAAGACCACTTACCAAAAATGGTAGTAGAAATAAAAATTATCGTTATTATTGTTGGATAAACATAGTCCTTTTTCGTAGATTGATTTCGAATAAGCATGATGCAGATATTTCCATGATTGCCTTGAAATGGGCACCATATCAACCCGTCATTAACATTCTCAGAAATCATCTTTTCGATTTCAGTCATAAACAGATGAAATCGTTTTATTTCCAAGTCAATACAGTCATTTATTTTAGAAAATCATCACTGACCAGCGTGGAAAATATCATTATGACAGGATGAAAGAAGTAATAAGTCGATTTCAAGTGATAGAAACTGAAATATGTTGATGACATTTTTTTCATAGGAAGAGGTGCTGATTGATACTGACAGACAGTCATCCGAGATGTTTTCAACTTCGTAGAAGACACAACGTTTGTTTTTTGGCGCTTGTTTTTATCCTTTATTTAAAAGAAAAGGGCACCTTGAGACTCCTCTCTGGTAACCTTCAATCCAAAGCTGAAGATGCAAAGTGCAAGTAGGGTCAAGCAATAAAAGGAACTCGAGCTCCAGTCTACGAAGAAATGTCAGATTTAATGCGTTTCAAGTTTGGTGATATCTCCAAAAATGGATTCAAGTCGGAGACAAAAAAAAAAGTTCGGTTGTTTTTGTGGCAATTCAAATAAAATTTGTCAATCAGAAAAAAAAGCACATTGGATTTAGAATTAGAAAGAAAACTCATACGGCTCTGGAACACGTGTACGAAGACTGAACATGATAGCACTGAATAAGCGATGCAGAGGCAGTCATTTTTAGTACCACTGTATTAATGACCGACGCCCGTATTTCTGACAGACGCGATGAATTAATTCCGTTATTTTCTGGTTAACCTTATAACCTTGTGGTTCCCTGGGAGAGATTTGCGTCCTTTTTGAGGTCGATTTGGATGTAGGAGGCGCAACGTGATTGATCTAAACATTGCTTATCGGCTTGTTCAATCATTTATCAGCCGGAGTAATATGACGATAGCGGAGAGGAAGCGTCTGTAAACACGAGATTTTTTTTTCCGGCGGATTCGCGGGCACGAGGTTTGGCGCAAGATCCTCGGAAAAGACAATGGATTTGCATTCGAGATTCTCTCTCGAGAGGGGATAGTAGTACGATGTTATCAATTTGTGATGTAGACAAAGATGAAGTAGAAAAGTAGAGGAGGCATGGGGGTAGGGCAGTGAGGTTGATGTTGGTTGGTGGGCGATGTGGGTGATTGGGAGGGCTGGAGGGTGGGAGATGAGGGGGGATGAGGTGGTAGACACCTAGAGCTTCGATAAAGTAGGTCTGCCTCCAGGGTGTTACTTCATTATTCATGCACCTCCCATATGGGACATCCGAAGCTCCTGGGCATAAGTAACATTCTTGTCATCACTGTCTGATTATCACTTCGAAGAGAGATATAGCACATCTAAACTCTGTATATAAGTCAGTATAAAAAATAAAGAGACTGTAATGCGACAGATGTTGCTGTTATCAATCATCTCATCCGCTCCGTATATTATCATGTATAACGAGTTGAATCGCGAATTAGGTCAACCACCATTTGTAAACATTTAAAAGTAAGTCCATGATCAGACAGAGAAAAAATAATACATTTCCAATGATAACTCACTTGAGGTGTATCAATTAAAGAATATTCTTGAAGTTGTGATTGGAAAGATATAGCTAATACACTGTTGTCATTGTGTTTGTTTTTATCAAGTTAAATAGCAAAAACATCAAATAAGCACGAATGGACTTAACTCATTATCTATATTATAGATGATATGATATTCTGTGAACGTACTTAACATGAAAACCTTGACTAAGTACGATGACACGGAGACCGACCTTACTTTTTTTTTGCCACTAAAGTGCTGGGGTTTCATTCTGAGGTCACTATGCCAGTTCTATATCACTGCAGAAAACGTTGCTGATGCTATCATGTGGTCACCGAGCGCGTACCGCTACAACTTCAGGCGCTAAAAATCACTCGTCGTAAATGTATGCCTCGATGGAAACGAGTGAAAGAGCACTGTAAACAAAGTTCTCTAAATCGGTTCAACTTCTCCCCCTGGATTAGTCTCCATTATTTCCACAAGGAACAAACGTAGGCCAAAGGAGCATGAAGATTATTTCCACCTTTTATTGACGGCATGAGTTGTTTTAAGAAACAGCATAATTCCGACAATAACATTATTCAACACCGTCAACTTACGAAGCTTTTTGAATGAAAGCACTATCCATTAGCAGCATAAGGAAAATGTTATTTTGTTCCTCTTCCTTTCTCTCTGTCTCCCTCTCTCACAAGATGAGATGATGATGATGATAAAGAAGAGGAAGAAGAAGAAGAAGGGAAAGAAAATCTTGAAAAGGAACCGCAGCAGATTCTGATTTCACCCTGGATATAAGGTAGGACAGAAGCTGGGGGAGAGACGAGTTATTACTATTCATGGAGTCCGGATCCACCTCCGGCCGTAAGTTCCTGGTTTGGCACCTTGATCAATCGACTAGCTGCTTCCTGGGAGAGCAAAGGAGAAAGACGGAGAGATAGAGATAGAAAGAGAGGTAGAGAGATAGAGAGAGACTTTTACGAGTGCTCGATCGATTACTGTATACGTGGCGGGCTCTCCGTGTTGAATGCAAGACAGATGCCTGTTGCTTTCTTCATTAGACTTGCTCTCAGAGGTATAAGTCGGTCGCCGCCAAACGTATCATACCATCTCAGCTCATACTATACCTTGTGACTTGGAATCTATACACTGACCTTTTGATCGGGACGCTCACCTTTTCCTTGTTTTAAGTTGTTTTGTCTTGTTTTCATTTGGTTTGGTTTAAAGGTCCAGTTTACCTTTGGGAGCGGTGATTTCAAAAATGTTCAAGATATCACACTTGATGCATATGTGTAGGTCTGTTGTATCACAAAACATCCTACCATATACAATTTTTGCAATAAAGCCTAAAATGTGAGGAGATATAAGCATTTTTCTCGATAAACCATAACTGTATACGGTTTAGTCTGGAAGCATTCTTATCATAACTATTGTTCACATTTTGTGTATTTAACAATACTTAACATTGATTACACGGATTCAAATCTTTACAGTGGTTGTTTCTATCCCTAACTCACATTTTAGAACTATTTTAAAGCACTAATGTTGGGTTTTTGTTTCATCTGCAAATGGTAAATTATACCTTTAATTTGTGCTGCTGTGCTTTCTTGAGTCTTGTCACTCTTTGATTTTGTCAAGAAAGAGACCGACCTAGGGTTCTCCTTGACTCGATCGATTACCACCAAAAGAACTGCACATTCGGATTGGTCTCAAGGTTGTTTGCTCTGTGATATCATTTCAGATCACTTTGTTCCAATGCCATACACTGAACATCTTTGATGCACCGCTGTTTTGGGCGTGAAATCTCGAACTTTCTCGAATTTCACGAAGTGTTGTTGTTGTTGTTGTTGTTGCTGTTGTTGTTGTTGTTCTTTAACGGCTGTTTACGTTTCCACTTTGAAGTACACCCTATTTCGCATTACTCCTATCGTTTTTACATAAAAACCGGAAAAGTACTCGGTGCAGAGCAGTTCCCCCAATTTGCCACAAGCATGTTAACTGAAGAAAGAATTATTACTACAATAAACATAAGTATGGAAGACACTCTCATTCTTGGCTATAAGATTGTGCTAACTAAGGTGGAAATGAAATATTCTTCTTCTTGAAATTCTTCGTCATTTTTAGTCCTGCACATGCACCGAAGAGGACATTCACCCTGGATTATTGATCAAGATTTCACATCACACACAAGATCGGGCCTCGTGCGGTAGTGCGCTCTCTTATTGATCGATCTGTCTATCCTTTCATGTACTACTTTGACTTTCTAATAGGAGTTTATCATGAAACACAAATTGCAGCAAGACTTCCCTCAACGTATTGATTGAAATGTCTCTTTGTTTCCAGCTAAAGCCATAACATAATCTGTAATTTCTCAACAAATCACTGATCAGTGTTTCGAAAAAAAAAAAAATGTTGCAAAATAAGTGCGCAAAGGCTATAATAAGGGATGCCGGAATGCATTCGTGGGTATTAATTCTATGATGCCTAGAGGAAGCAAACGCTGTCTAGTCAAGTATTGATTGATAAATGATGCTTTGATTGATACGTTGTACACAAATTCTTTTCAATCCTTGTATATCACGCTCCGCCTCCAGGAAAGGACAATGAACCTAGTTTCTATGTATAACCATGGGGTTCATTGTGCTACACGGCCATGAAAAAAGCAAAACCAATTACAAACACACAACGCTAAGATGTTGGTTACTTGATTTGAAGGTATTCCTTTAATTCGCTGTTTGTTAATTGCGACTGAGAAATACTTGACGAGATTCACTCCCCCTCATCACCTCAGGAGGAACACCCATGACAAATCCAGCAGACGACAAGCCACCTAACCACAACCTCAACGCGTCAAGAATCTGAAATGGCGGGTGTTCAATCCCTCGGAAAAACCACTACAGCCCACACACACTCTCAGCAGAGCGTGAAATTCAAGGACATAGTGACACAAAGTCAATGAGCAATGTGCGATGGTCCAAAACTCGGCCCTAGGGGGAAAAATCTTGTCCTGAAGGGGCTAGGTACACCGATCGATTGAGCGCTGTTACAGTAATTAGGGTTGGAGGCCAAGGCAGTAATGTCATTGTAATCATGTGAAATCATTAAATTTTCTTCCTTATCTTTGGCCCTTTTCCACACCATAGAAAGGAATGTTGAAATCAAGTGGGTTCACTTGTTAATAAACTTTGTACATTCTTCACCGTTTTTTCTTTTTTTCTCTCTCTGTCCACATAACTGTTGAACTGTTGAATCATGTACTTTATAAATACATATATATATATACTTATATACATATGATTATATATATATATATATATATATATATATATATATATATATATATATAATCATATGTGTCTGTGTATTTGTGTCTGTGTGTCTGTGTGTCTGTGTGTCTGTGTGTGTGCGTGTGTGTCTATGTATCCCTCCATGTATATCATATACCTTGAAACCATATAGGCCCTGGAATATCTTCACATCTGGCTTAGATTGCCATTCTAACAAACCGTGGATCGCCAGTTTGTACCCAGGAAGGAGGCAACCTATTGTCATGACCTTTGCGTGATCAAAAGCCCCTCGTTATGTTAAGCCGCTTCGTGTTTGCTTTTTTGAAAAGGACACCAGGGTAACGCCTCTCTCTCCGTCTATCTATCTATCTATCTATCTATCTATCTATCTATCTATCTATCTATCTATCTCCCCCTTCTCTCTCTGCACCGTAAAGATTGACAGAGGACCTCTGTTTACGCAAGCCGGTCGCGTCTTGAAGACTTCACCCGGTCATTGGTCTTAGATGGGGGCTTCGTTCGTTTTTTTGCAAGATGGATTCCCATGCTCGTGTACTCTCTTCACCTCCTGCGTCACTCTTGCTTTTTTAACCCTTAAGATCTCACAAACAACATTTCTGCAGTTTCGTCTACATACATACATACGTACATATTTCCATTTTTCAGTCGTTCGTAAGATAAGAACGAGCAACATATATGTATATTTTGATTTGTATACTTTGTTGCGTATTGTAGTTGTGTCTGTTGTAGAATTTTCAAAATTCTTCAAAACAGTACTTTATAACAAGTTCCTATTCCTTTTTGAAAACTGACTTATTTTGTAGCCTTTTCGATTTTCTGATGAATGAAATTAAAATGTTGCCCCCAATCTTTCTCCAGTGAAGATAATTATATAGTAAAAGTAAGTGGCGCCAGTTTAATAACAAGAATATGATATTGTCTGTAGCAATTTCCCTTAGGATTCGAGGGGTTAATGCCAAATCCAAGCATCAGCATGCAACATCTAAATTAGCGTGTGGATGAAAACAATTTTAGGAGATCGGCTTCTACCGCAAGGGAAAGTGATGCCGCGCACGTGAGTGCGTCCATAATTGAAACCCCCAACAAGATGGCCGTCGAGAGGGTTTACGGAATAATGGACACGTTCAAGAAACGACAGGGAATAATGAATAAAGACACACCATCTAGTGCGTACATAATGTATGCCACAGCATAATGGCTGCCGTTAAAACTAATGGCTCGAGTTGTTGTACGCGCACTTGACACGACATGGCGGACGTCCGACACAATGAAGCACTTGCACTTTTGTTAATATTTCTGTGGCTTTGTCACCACATTTCCAGAGACAATTTCTTTTTTTTTTTGTTTTTGATCCACTGACCGTAAGACAACCTGATCCCATTAAAACACAATATTTGTTTATCTGTTTGATATATATATATTTTTTTTCTTTGAATGGGAGGGGGGTAGGGGTAGAATTGCCGTAAACTCGTGGAATATGATCAAGTCTTCAATTTTGAAAAGAGTTGTTTGTTTGTTCGCTCCGAAAATTAAAAGCACACACTCCCTGTATGCAAGGTGTATATCAAAGTCAACAGAATATAGATTTAGACAGCGAACGATCATAGTATTTCTCGTACGATAGAAATTGAATAAAATCCTATTAGGGATTTCTGATTGTCCAAATATAAACTAAATAGCGATTCGATCGAGTGAATTTTCTTACTCATTGTGTTTGGTCTTTCCCCTTGCGGGGACCAGTTGATAAATAGTTTAAAATTTTTCATGGATTAATTTGTTGAGCTACAAACAATTTTACAAGCTCGATGTCTCCTCACCTTTGCGAGATGAACAGTGGGCAGTGACTCGATCCACTATCAATGTGTTCTTTCAAACTAAAAAAATAGTATTGACATAATCTGAAAAATAAAAACTATAGACATGCATGCCGCATCATAAAAAGGGACTTTTTTCACAAAACGAGAAAAGTTGGAAGAAATCTAAAATATAAAATATTGACATTCGATAACTGTAATTCTAAGGCAATTTTGGGAGGGTGTAAAAGTCAAATGTAGGAAGAAAAAAAAAGCAAGAAAAGTGATTTTTTTTTTTTTGGCGAGGGTTATTCCTGCATGAGATTTACCAACAAACCTTGCCTTATACAGTATACCGGATTGACCTCAGCTAACAGGCACTCTGTGACGAAAGAAGCTAAAGGTGGACCTGACAGGAGTTACCCCAGCCGAACCTGTAGAGAATTCCACGCTAATGGTAGAAATATAGGGGGTTGATTGCCTGAAAGGTTAAAATGCCTCCACTTATTTCATTCCAATACTGAGCGACTCGATTGGAAGAGGGCACACCACACTCTGGAGGACCACGGCTCATGTTGCTGCTATATATAGCTCTTTCTAACAGTAACTAAATTTATCGCCATTTTAACGTAGCTTTTCACAATTTGAATTTTATCCTTTGCTTTGATTGGTTAAGTAGTCATTGTGAAAAAAAACAACATATTGAAGTATCACAGCATGTCAGTCAAACATCTCAAATAAGCAAGTCTCTTTCCAAACAAGACTTACAGACTTAAGATGAATCCATCATTCAACAATACCAAAGTACAGGCGAAACGAGCAACAACAACAACAACAAACACATAAAGCAGATTACGAAGAGAACTAGCACCACTTATATCACTACGATGAATTTTTCAATTAAAATGTCTCTGTTATCACTGGTTATTCTATTTCTTTCTCCGTCTCTAACATGTGTTTTTGGATGGGGGTATATAAGGTATTTATACTCTTTAAGTTAAAACCTAGAGGTAAAAACTTGTCTTCTTGATCTCTTAATTGTATTTTGTTCAGAGAAACTGGCTGGTGAATTTCAAAGTGCAGTGTATTTGATATCTAAACTGCGTTGACAAAAAGAGGTCTCTATGAACATGTTCGTAAAGGAGCGTCCGGACATCATGTTGACTAAATATCTACCTGTAATATCACATCATGCGAGTGTACATTAATTCTGAGTGGATATCTCCGTGTAAATGAACTCCTACTTCCTTCAATGCTGCGTAAAGTGGCTCATATTTCGTGCTAATGATGCAAAAAATCACGATGACCTTCAAGCGAACGTAATGTTGCTTAAAGCGGGAGGGAGGCCACGTTGCCCTTTCCTCACGGAAACCCAGAACACAAGCAGACACTTTGAATGCACATGAGCAAACCAACTTCTTCTCAGTCATCATTCAGCTATTTTTGCTATAGATCCAACAACAAATATCCCGGCAGTGCCGCCATCCCTTTCTCGACAAAAATAATGCACTTTCCCCCCTCCGTCTCTCTCCTATATCTCTATCTCTTCTTTATGTTTCTAGTTCACGGTCTCTCTCTCTCTCTTTCTCTATAATAAGAGCATTTTTTTTTTCTTTGCACTGACAACTTATCGATACTTCTAAAAATCGAAGGGTGCCTTGATTTTTGCCATTATTTGCATGTCTGGCGTCTCCGGTGGCTGAACTTTCTTTTTCCCGCCAAAGAATCTATTTTGCCGAGGCAGACTATTCTAAGAAGAGGTCGTGTAGTACATTCCGGATTGTTTGTAAAGAGTCGTGTGTGTATCTATGCACAGCGATGTCATATTTAAGTATCCTGAATCAATAAGATATTTTCAGCCTGTGTTGGTAATGGACACGCATGATGTACTGTAGTGTCGAACAGTCCCATGAATAATCGATTTTAAGAACTTATAAATTCATCCGTGCAGAGGGTCCTTCGTTCGTGGTAAAGGAGCACATAAAAATAATGTCATATTTTTGAATACGTGGTGAACTACAAAAGACATTGGATGGATTTGAATATGATCCTAGTGTAAACCCATCATTTTAAAATGTTTTTAATGCGATCAACCCCCTTACATGCCTCAGCAGCTTAAGAATCCATGGGCTTGGGCTGCAATGAGATGTCTTGATGTACATGTATGTAATCCTGGTCAAGCTCCTTCATGATTTGATGAAATAAGTGATAATACATGAATTTGTATACTTCAAATCGCTTCCAACCTAGTTATGAGGGTTTAGGCGACAATTATTGCTTCATCGTTCTCTTCTGTAGAAACGGTAATGACGACATGACATGATAATTCCATAGACCTTACCTCAATCTATTCTGCTTTATCAAAATGTAAGTCAAGGAATACTATATTATATAATTATTGCAATCAAGTGTGTTTTCAAGTAATCAAGTAGTGTGTGTACTTTCGCATAAATTATATTCCACTTCTCAGAGGCTAAATATTAACGCCGTTTACATAATTATTACGGTTTTTTTTTCTACTTGGTTTCGGTGAACTGTAGATGACTTTTCATAACGCAGCTGAATAACATACGCTTGACGTGAAGTGCATACAGGCGTTAATGCAGACACCGCTAACCTGGTTATGATGTATCGGCATCTGCCACTAGACAGCACGGCGTTTATATTAATGCTACAACCGAAGGAAAACAATTATATCAATTAAAGCCTTAAATTCATTGTGTCACGTTCCTTCTGCGTTTGTGTTTTGCATTTAGGAGTTTGCCTTGAACTGCCTATTGATATGGTAGGCCCTATATTCTTTGCATACGTGTGATAACGGTTTTAAGAATTATGCGCATAGGCCTACAAACAAGTTGCCGAATGTTTACAAAAATAATATCTGACATTTATTCACGAAAATTAGACTACACTATTCGTCTTGTTGTTGTTGTTGTTTGAGTATTACCATGGTTACTATGTACTTGAACAGGTGATTCTCAATCCCTCCTCCTTTTAGTTTTCCTTCCTGCCATTCATTCATTCATTTTCATTTTGCTACAATGCGTACGTTTTTATTATGACAAAATAATTTTAAAATAGTAGCATGCTTCATGTAACGTATTATCGCATTGCTTAATTTATTGTCATTGCAAATTTAACTATTTAAACTAGGTTTGATAATCCTCTCTCCATTATGACATATGCAGTGGAATTCAGAGTTGCCAATTTAATAACGAAAGCATGATAAATTCTGCAGCTTATCTCTAGATTCGATGGGTTAAACCATCACATCAGTTTGTATTGTCTTGTAACAAAAGAAGGAGACTGCGGATGAAGATAGGCCTAGAAGAAGAAATGAACTATCAGACTATCTAAACAAGGAAGGGATTAACAGAAAAATACAGAGGATGACAGTTGGAGATTTTGTTGCTGTTGTGGGTGTGTATGCTTTTCAGACATTTTTATACACTGGATCACCCTGTCTTTCTCTACTTTCAGTTTTATCATGATGTTTGGGTGGAGACCTGGATACCATGTTAACGTATTTTGTATGAACTTGTAAATTGAATACTATTTCATACATCAGATAGCTGTGTGGTACTATGTGTGGAGGGAGATACTTTTATTGTACTGGGCAAACACACGCACCCTAGATATTTCAAAATGTTTTTGTTCGTGCACGGACATGTTGAAAACAGCCTTTGGCTGAATCTTGCTGCCTTGTTTGAATAAATGAACGAAACGAAACGAAACTAAAAGACGAAAGCGAAACGAGTTCCATACTACATTTCTTTCTACCAATACTAACCCGTCTCTCGATTAAAATGTAACGATGTATCGTCCCATGCGGAGTGCAGCGCGCTTGTCTCACGCACGTTACTATCAATCCGCCATCATGAGGCATTCTACATGAGACTTGCACAGGACGAAATGAGGCGAGCATAGTTATTCATGTATCGAAAGGGGTTATGGTAACAATGAGCACGCACAACCTAGAAAAGTTGATTAGTTGATGGAACATCGGCGCCTGGCTAATCGTATTTCTGATATATTAGAGACGAGAACTTGGAGAAATGTTGTCCCCTGGAAAGATAAATGAGCTCGGCCGGAATACTGCTCAATTAAATTTCAAGGACACGAATTTATCGAGTCTACGTCGCGAGTTCCAAACGGTTGAACGTTGAGCACATTCAAAGAAAAAAAGAAAGCTGTGGGTATGGTAATTTCCATACAAAGTCAATCATTCAGTACAACTTCGGTAATTCAAATTCAGCCATATTACGCTGCTATCAAGTTATACTACGACTGGAGTATACCCCCCCCCCCCCCTATTTCATAAGTTTTGGGAAAGTACGTCATGGAACGTACAATGTTTGTTTCTTCGCTCGCCAATCATAATGTTTACAAACCTGAAACACTGTGAATAAATTCAATAGGTAAACACAATTTATATTCACTTGCAGTATATGGTAAAATATTGCAACATCCCGCTGGTGTACTTGTTTCAGTTATCTTGAAACACCCAGAACATTCCATATGTGTCGTGATATTCAATGAAGTAGCAACGTAACATTTTTTTCTTTTACGATGAAGTCAGAGTAGGAAAAGTTGATCTGTACTGATTACTTGAAGACGGTGTATTAATTTTTATCTTTGATTGATAATGGATAAGTCGTAAAGATCTAGTAAGGTGTGCTTGAACTTGCTGCTCGATGGTCGGTAGTAACGATGTTACCAATCAAAAGTCTAAAAGATAGTAAGAATAACGTTGAATCTAGTAATTTGTTTTGTAGAACTGGGCTGGTTTAAATTGACGTATATTTATTTCTGTTCTATTTTTATCAATGTCTGGTAATGAATTGCCCCAAAGTGTTATAATGGATACGTTCTATTCAACCTTTGTGAGAACTTGCTTATTATTTTGTTTAAGCTCTTTCAAGAGAATGGTAGAATGGTAGAAGGTCGTTATACAGAGCGCGTAGCGTCCTTTTATAATTTTGCTCCAACAAATATCTCTCTTTTTGGCCCATGAATGCATTGCTCTGCCTGTTTATTCATGATTAACATCCCCATTGTTCATAATTTTACCTCAAATAAAATGTTTCATAGTATCACAACAAACTGATAGTTTGTTCATATCTTGTTTCCTTTGAATACTGATAAAAGCAACAAGTTTTTGTCCTGTTCGTTGTAGAATAATTCTGCGTTTCAACAGATAGATGTCTAGTTTTACGTGTTCTAGGTCATTTTAGAAAACGCGTCTCTTCTTTTGTATAAAATGGTCATGTTTTACCTACATGGGTTGAGGGAACGAGGAAGTTATACGATAATTGCACTGACGAATGATCCTCCTTCATCTTCTGTAAATAGAAGCAATGATATCACTTAAAAGAGCAATGTATTTTACAGCACACCCCAGAATAGAAATCCATTTTAGAAATGTGAAGCGTGCCAAGAAATACAATGGTCCATTCACATGGTAATAATCGAATGAAGCATGCTTTGTTAGGCCTGAAAGGAATAATACATGACAATGCAGAACACCATACACATAGGCTGAAAATGATTCAATTCGCTCGTCCACTTAATTCGATTACACGTATCGCTATCTAACCGACTGAATGATGGACACCGAAACGTGACTTTCATCGTGGTAAAAACAACTCATCGACTTTTTTTCCATCGCTGACCGAATTGTGTCACCTAAAATTTTGTGATCACCACAGTCACGTGATAGTCCTTCCAATTCCACCGAGTCCTACATTACATGATTGACTGCAAACAGGGAGTAGCGTTCTAATCAGTGAACGAATATTGTTACAGAGTTGTCGGGAGCGAGACATAGGAACGAAGCCTCACGTATTGCAAATTCCAACAACAAAGATATAAACACGGAATAAAAAAACAACAACATGCAATGATTCTTTTTTTATTACTTCACTGGTACTAAAATCTTGTTGACGAGTAAATAATGTTTTCCATTTAAATAACACATCCGTATATAAAAGGTTTGAAGATGACAGGAGTTTACTATTATTAAGAAACCAATTAAGAAAGAAACAGCTCTCTAAGCTGAGAATGTAATTACGGTTAAAAGACAAACTTGAAAAATTCTGAAATACAACAGAGTAAATTAACGGAAGTAGAGAAGACATGTGCAAGGTTTCTATGACACCATTTTTTTATTTTCTTTTTCATTTCATCATGTGCCAGAAACTTTTTAATGTCTTTTACCGAAATGTAAATAGAGCTACAAAGATTGCCAAACAAGAGTTACAAGATGTTCCTCCTGAACTGCATAGATGCTCACAATTTATACATTATGTATACATATAATATTAAGTGGTTTGGGTCTTTTTTTTAAATCACGATTCTTACAATGCATTTAATTGTTGGCAATTCATAGAAGACAGTAAAGATACTCTCTTTTACTCAACCCTTTTGGCGACCACTGTAAATTCATTGTTTCTGTCGTGCAATTTTCAAAGCCTCTAAATCGCTAAATTTGTAGCTGATTCTTTAGTTGGTACAAAGATTTAAAAAAAAAAAACGTGCATCTTTGTCAAATTGGCATATTTTCAAACACTCTTACTGATTTTGCGCATAATTTAATGAATTCAACCAGTTTTATCTGATCTCCCTCAGCTGTAAAATATGATATGAAATTTAGAGTTGCCAATTTGAGGATGAAAAAAAAAGATAATCTTTACAGCTTAACGTCCCCAGTATGTCATTGGTAAAGTAGTTCGTCTTTTATTGATTATAAGATCATTGTCTATGTATGGCTCATACGGAGATTGGTGACAAATAGTTCAAAGGACAATATCAAATAACTTAAAAGACTATGTCTTTATATAAGTCTTGTTATATAAGTCTTGTCCTAACGAAGAAAACAATCGCTGCACGCCAGTACTTTTACTGATATTGCAAATAAAAGGTTCAAGGGTTACTTTTGCAGCTCGACAAGTGATTTAGAAAAAGAAGAGGAAAATAGAAGTTGCTCGAATTAATAACACACAAGAAATGTAGAATCAGCTTCACATGACAACAAAAACCACTCAAAGAATTCTTTGGCTGTTTTTACTAACTCTTTATACGGAAACAAGAAAGCAAGATATTGAGGTAATATAGAAACTGTAGATCTAAATGAGTTTGGCTTGAGAGCGGTAACAATCCCTGAAAACTCGACGTCAAAATGAGTGAAAAGTTGAAAAATTGACCTTTGATGGTGATGGTGTTATTGTTTATTCTGTGTCCAGTGTGGCCCAATGACGTCAGACACGTGTTTGTCTAGTACCAAAACGTATGATTTATAGTTCATCTTACAGTCGGAGAGTGAAGTGCAACGCCGCAATGTATTTTCTAACTTAACTTTGCGAACGAAATAGACGAAAAACAAATACAACACGTTGAATGGTAAAAGTTGGGTATTAACGAAGAAAGTTATGGGAATAGTTTGCCATATTTACTGACACAGTGACGTCAGTTGCAATGACATTATGTCAATTTCAAGTGTTGAATCTTCGAGAGCCCTTAATCTCTACTTGGTTTGTATGTATTTTCATTGTCTTACTGTCCCCAGTATAAAATGCAGAAACACAGGTAACAATGACCCTTTATATAAAATCATTGTCGTTTGTTTGGTCTTATATCCACTTCTAATATGAAACTTCAACATCTTTGTGCGTTTAGTTTCATATTATTCTGCAATACATCAAAGTAAAATGTGCACATGGTGGCGCATCTTACTTTGACCTTTGCAGTCTTTTTCATGGGTTTACATCACTCTAGGATCGAATCCCCTGATTTAATAGTCTGTCATGAGCATAGTGACCTAGACCTTCTATGAATGTTGCTGTATTTCAATGCGACCCAATAATATTGCTATTAAATGACCAGAGGATTTCGACACACCTCTCTGACCATGAAGAAGAAGCATGATGTTTAATAATGACACAGAAAAGGGCCGCAAGCCAGTTGACCGCTGCATAGTAGCACTCACTCGACTGCTATTCATCAGCAATCACCGCTAGCCTGACGGGGCACTGGCCCGGCGAAAAGAAATCAGCGGAGCGCAATGCCGCCAGCGCCTGCCGATAATATGTAACTTGATTAAAAGTGATATCTGACCCAATTTTGGCCTCAACATCTGTTCAAGCCAATGACCTGTGCTGTGATTGCATTTTATTCGTCGGCTTGCACTGTGAAACGCCTCCTTTTTATCGTGTCTGCGTCGAGAGCTGCAATTCGCTGCGACTGGAAATAAACAAGTTGAGGAAAAAAGAACGAGTAAGAGCCAAGATGATTACATCGAAACTCAAGCTTGACCCGCCTTTGACCTGTCGTCTAAAATATCGTCGGTCACCGAAAATATCTTCATCCCATCCCGTCTTCATTCAGTATATCCCCAGCGATGATATTTGCATTCCTGAAATAACCTGAGAAATCATATCACAAGTCAAGCGATCAATCTCCATCAAACTGTGAGGATGGTGCATGGGGAGTTAGAGAAGGGGGGGGGGGAGGGGTGGATTTGGTGCGTAATTGAAGACGGCTGGATTTAGGGCGGATTTACTAAAATGAGAAACGAAAACCTGTCTGCATGGTGATATGACGGTGAACGTTCTCAACCAGTCACCCTGTACTTAGAGTTTGGTTTGGTCTGATGATGAGCTGTCACGTGACTGAGGGGGGGGGGGGGGGGTGACTTTCTTTCTCTTTGTTCCTTGGGCTTCCTTAACATGATTGCTGTTTTGATTTTTTCCTTCTTCGTTGAAAAACTAACGCAGTGCCTGTAGTTTAAATACACGTTGAATCGAGACGAGAAACTTGATGTATAATTGTTTGTCTGTTTGTTTGTATATATATGTGTGTGTGTGTGTGTATGTGTGTGTTTGTGCCCCCAAACATGTATATTTATGTGAATATGAACGGATCGTTCGTTTACGATATTCTTCATTATTGCCGTTTTTCAGAAGCTATACTAATATGCTCAGATAATAAATTGACAGATTATAGTCACGAACTGTATCTGTTATGTCGACGGCAATCTCATCACTAGCTCTTGCTTTTTTATATTTCCTCCAATGGACAGCTGAAGAGAAATATAATAAACAAAAAAAAGAAGAAGTACATTTTCCTCATAAAACATTAGGATACTGATTTCTTTCATCCCCTAACGTACTTTTAAAGAGTTTCGGGGCCCGCCAATTTCTTCCATTTTACCCATCAATCAAACATTTGGCGCTCAGAAAGCTCAATTCATGCGCAAACCTGGTGCCAGTGATTTCCCATGTCGGTGCTCAGTCCGGATTATGTGGCAAAGCAAAAAAAAAAGTGATATAGAAACCAACATACTTTCCAGATGCGAGGAAGATATTCGAATTAGGATAACAGAAGCGGATTGAGGGAAGACGATTACGGCCGGGAATGCACCGGACCGGGTGGGTTAGAGATTTTAATCAAGAATAAGTCTTCCAGGAGGGTAAAGTAGGTCGACTCTTGAAGAACTGCAGACGGACATTCCATGCTAGCGTTTCTTACCAGTCTACATAGAGAGCATTGGTTAGGTGTGAGGAAAATCGGATTTTCCGTTGAAAAGTTATAAGTATTTTTTTTTTTAGTTTTGATGCAGCCATCAATGGATAAGAAGACTACAACAGCTCGTGACGTCACAGCAGGACAACGATAGAAAGCAATATAAACCAAAGTCTACCTGAAAGAGCACTTGACTTACCTCTTTCAGAAAGCTGGGGGAAACAATACCCACAACATGCAATTGACATGACTTGTGTCGAGGGAATTTGTACTTTTCATTTAAAGAATGAAGTTTTATGAATTCTCCTTATACTTTTTTATATCGTTGTCCTGCCGTGACGTCATAGACTGTTGTAGTCTTGTTATGTATAGATGGTGGCACCGAAACTTTTAAAATTCTTTAGTTTTGAAGGGATTGTCAGCTTTACCCCAAACTTCACCGATGTGTTCTAATAATATTGCTGCATTAACACAATCCACTCATATGTTTTCGTGAACTTGTCCTTTAAGGGCACTGATAAACAGTGTGGTGGATCAATTTCAGAAGTTGTCAAAACTTTGTTGACTAGCTGCTTGAAGATGTCCAAATGCATGTGATGATATTCCAGCATACAAAAATTCAAAGAATTATTCTCTCATCATCAACAGATCTACAAACCAATTTGACCAAACTAATGAACAGTTTACTAAATTGGTGACTCTAACCCTACCATCTAAGGAAGATATTAAGTTTGTTAAATCACAGATTTCTACATTATGAAAGACACATAGCGGGTTTCTTTCAATAGCTTCATATCAACACAGAATCAGAGACTCCGGTACCATGCAATGTGTAGAAGGATACAATTTGAATTATCTAAAACTGAGAATATTGTTCATCTGTGCATTGATTTATGGTTTGTTGCTGTTCCAGTGAGACGCTGCGTTACAATCACGAAGCAATCTCGGCTTTGATTTTTGCACGTATTGAAGTAAGGACGGAACTCTTTTCTTTGCCAATATGGTCTTTCGAGGGTAATTGCTGTGAATGTTATCTTTCGTTTTGTATCTAATTTTGTTGTTTTATATGCTGTAAGCTCATATACGGACCCATCGATAAACAGCCCTGAGGCGGATAGTGTTTTTTTTTTACGTATTGAAAACGAACAAACAAACAAACTAACAAACAAAACCCATACGCGCCTTTTCTGTGATATCGGCATGATCGGGTCAAGTAAGTCTATACTGTATTCTTTGAGAGTCCCAAGATAACATCGTTTCCAAACTCCCATGCATATCGTTATCTTGAATTCAAAATGAGCCACAATTTTGATAAGCTCGTTATTACAGCATTACAATCATGTTCTTGTTGCTTTTTTATCGTTTAGGACAAGAAAACATAGAGATCGGCCAAACGGGTAGAATTTGATCATGAAACAGGATAATCAACATGGAATGTCAACATCCGATTTATTTTGTGATGGCATAATGACATGGGATACATTGGACCGGAGCTCGCAAAAGAAAAGACTAAGGAAGCAGTGGTGTTTGGGATCAGGGTGGGGTATGACAGGGAGAACGTATGATGGGTATTGAGGGTGAAGACTTTCCATAGACTTTTCAACTACGTATCATCAATGTGTCGTTATATTATATCCATTATAATATCATGCCAGGAAACACTGGAGTCGTGCGCCCTTGACTCGACCTTGAAATTAATTTCGTGGTAGCGGACTGACCACAGGCTAATCAAGAGAGGATCCAGGGGGTGGGGATGGTGGGGGAGGAATGGGGGGGGGGGATGGGAGGTCGGCTGGGGAGGGGAATGTGGACCCTGATGTCAAGCTTACGCATTCTTTTGGGATGGATTACACGCGCGGGGCACCGCCGCTGGAGTATTTTCATACGGCCGTTCTCGCGTGCCAGCACAGCGGGTAAGGGAACAAAACCTCTCAGGTCGTGGGCGTATCATCTTCTCCCGTAGCAGGGGGCACTCCGGGGTCCGTCACCACTGGTCACGGACTAGGCACCAAGAGCTCCAGTTTAGGCACGCAAGAAGATGTTGTCGAACTAGAACGGGTTTCCCGCAATGCTCCCAGCCGATGGAAGAACATCATTTAGAGTGTTTCCCCCTTTTTTTCCAGCCATTATAATTACATCGGAATACCACCCGTCCTCTTCTTGGAAGGAAATACTCTAAAGAATTGACATTGGGATGTGGTAGATTCAGACAGACTGCAGAAATTCTTTCCTTTAGGCTACCCAGTCAACAGTCAGGAATCTTCAGAATGTAGCAAATCCAAAATGCTTGACTAAAACGCCGAAATGCAGGCCCACGCCTTGTAAATACATTTCCAAGAATCTCTTATCGAGATGAATCAGCTTTTGCTCCAAGCCTGTTTTCAGACAAAACCGTCGTCACGAAACCGGAGAAATCTTACAGGATGGGATACTTGTGTGCTACCAGTCCCTAAAGTAGTAACTTACATTTTGTCAATTCAAATTCGGCGTAGGATCCTAATTTAAATTGACTTTTATACATTTGAATTAGAAAGTGCTTTTGGTTGGGAGTAGATTAAAAAAAAATGCTTAATACCCGAACCGACTCTCCTTGCCCAATATGGTTACTGGCAAGGGGGATTGGGAGGGTGCTCTTGATCTGAGTGTGACGTATTACGTAGATGCCATCTTTAAAATACGAGAATATCAGCAAGGAATGGAGTGTTCATCATTGTGCGGCAATAAATAGATAATGACAAAAGGATGCGGAGACATTGCCTGTTAAAACTACAAGTCACTGTCTTTTCACGTTTATTCTGTGGAAAGGACGTATTGTCTCCTATAAGAATATCTGTTCTATATTGTCATAAAGTTAGTATCCCCAATGAGAAATAAACCCAAGACTTGAAAATGACATCAAAACTTGATCATTTTGTATTTCAATTTGTTTTTTGATAAGAAAGTTAAGTGAATTAGTTAGTCACTTTCAGTGAGGTTGCAGACATTTGATTACTTTTTTTTCTTCAAAATTGTTCTTGTTAATGTCACATCAAGGCGGAACAATACCTTAACACCGAAAAGAACAACTAACTTTGGGACAGAGGTCTTACTTAAGCCTTACTTACTAAAATGCCTTTGTACGTTTTAGACAAGACACAACGTTGTTCGGCTCCGGCAGAGATATGAATAGCACAGATGCTGAAAGGAAATCCTAATTAATGGATTGGAGATGTCTGACTAGACTGTCCTGGCTGTGCTTGTAAGCCCTCGATAGATTTACTTCGTCGAGGCAAGCGATGGCATTCGACTGTCCGCTCATTTATTTGTCTGTCGTAATGGTCCCGGTGACGCGAAGGTTATAAATCTTCTCGGGGTCTGACAAGATTGGAAGGCGATACACATTTCAATTTTCCTCTCTCTCTCTCGTGCTGGCTCAGGGTCATGGCGTATAGAGCTGCGATGGAATGGAGGTGTAATTAATTAGATGTCAGAGAGTTTTGCTCCAAATGCTTCGAGTTGGATTCTAAACGTGTCAATTCTGGACGGAACACACTATTTTGGCAATGCAGATGAGTAGAATGATAATTGTTGTTATGATTATAATCATAACAAAAAAATAGGTATAACGTTCTTGATATATAAGGGTGTCATTACTTTTATATTCAGCAGGAGTTTTCAATTTCTATTCAAATCAACAAGTAATATCACTTTGTTCAATTAGTGAATACTTTCTTAACACAAAATACATGGAACAGATATACATTCACCATCCAGAGAGCTATGAACAAGTGCCAACCATGCTGTTAAACCTTTGATTAATAATGTTTAAATCTAACACTGTCAGACTGTAGAACAACAAGTACTGAATAAATCTGGTCGCTAAGAGATTCCTTTAATGTTTGTTTTTGTTTCGTTTTTATGTGACAGTTACCGTTTGTTTTTATTGTAAACCCTTGCAAAACTTGATATGTTAACACTATCAGATACTCTAGTTAATGTGGGACTATGTAGCTATGATTTTTCTACACTGGGAACTTTGTGACGTCAGGCCTTTTTAAGAGAAGTCAAAGAGACAAGATTACGTCAGAGTACCAGTTTCTATTTGATACAATGAACGCGATGTACTTTTAACTTTGTCTTCGCTGGTTCCACGAAAACCCAACGGTGCCAAAGATTTGCAATGATTAAAAGGATGGTATAGTATTGGTTTAGGTGAGGATTCAGTTTTTAACTTTTTGCGAGATGATTAGAAACCACTTTATGAAATGTTAAGAAAGCATACAGTTCTAAGAGAAATTCAAAGTTTGGAAACCTGAAGCCCCATCTCAACCGAAACTCTACCATTCCTTTAATCAAGTTAGTAGATACACATTCTTGTTTCCTTCGCATTCAAATCGTCACGCACAGATTTGTTGGCCAAGTCGAGGAACGTATAACATGACAAATTTATCTATAGTGAACTGATACTACAACCGTCACTTTTGCACTATCTACCACAGCGCCAGCTGAAAACTGATTTGTTTACGTCATCATTTGATCTGCTGTTGGATTTACATTCGACACCACCTGTTCTTCGTTCCTCTGATGAGTGCCGCTTGAGATCGCGGCATAGCACCAAACAGAAGATAAACTAAATATTGAAAGTACAGACAAGTACACTGGTACAAGTGAGAGGAACAATATGGGCGGCACAGCGACAAGGCGGAATAACACAGAGTTGGAGAAAAAAAAAACAAGATCAGAAAGTGCTTACTCACTCAAGGCCATTCTGCTTTGTTTTCTAACGAGACGACAAGAAAACTGAAGATAGAGAAAAAGGAGCGAGCACTCGTGATTCTGATCGTGAACATAAATCGATCCAAAGCATGTCACGCGGCTGAGTTTGGATCGATCGTGTTTATCCAGCTGTGTTCATACAATCCCCATGTTCTCTTATCAAGGCTTCTCGGAGACAGAGACAGAGACAGAGAGAGAGAGAGAGAGAGAGAGAGAGAGAGAGAGAGAGAGAGAGAGAGGGAGAGAGACTACAGTACTAAGTAGAGGGAGGGAGAGTAGGAGGAGGAGGAGGAGGAGGAGAGAGAGAAAGAGTTTCCCGCCCTTCGTACTCCTTTCTCTCCTCCTTTTTTTCTTATTAGGCAAAAGAATCAACAACTCCTCCGATTTGTTTGCCGATCATGAAAAGCGCTACCACGACGTGGGCAATTGGATAGTAACGTCTCGAATGGCGTGTCAGCAATGTACAGTTCTTGTCGTTGGCCTAAGACTTCTAAATGTTTCTTTTCCCTTTTCTTTTTCTTTCCTTCAATTAGGAAACACACCGGTGCATTAACAGGTGCAGTTTTGTCAACGATTATCTTATATACTGTGTTCTTCTTAACGGGTTGCAGCCTAGACACGCGCCTAAACCAAAACCTACCTCAATTCGTTCCTTGTATAAAACAATTTTGTATTCCGGTATCTGTACAATTAATGCCTTGACATTAAGCTAAAATAATTGTCAGTTGCTGCTTTGTTTAAAGCGCATTTGTTTTTGTTTTTGTTTTTCCCGGCAGTTCTTAATATTATCTGAAAATTATCTTGCTGTAGTATTTTACAAACGCATTTTTTTTTCTGTGTGGTACGTGGGATTCGGTTTGCAGTGTAACTGGTTAGCCAAAAGAATCAGCAGAAAGGCCTTCGTGTTCAGAGCCCATTTAAGGCCAGCAAACTTGTAGAATTACCAAAGATGTCTGGTTCTAGTAACAAGATTCTGACAAACGTACCCTTAATCATGTAACAGAGCACACATGATATTTCCCAAATTCTGTTATAATAATATTTACTTCGTTGTAGCGAAAAAAACAAACAAACAAACAAACTGCTGAAAACTGCTTATCCAATAGTGGAGAGCCAAAGTAAAATGGAGTCAGAAGAGGCCCGAGCTTTCGATCCTAGCAGAATCTTCGTTAGAGGCAAAATAAGAAACAGACAGGGAAAGCAATCACATATAAGGACTACACACAACAAGAATAGTCAGGGGAGGGCTAGGGACACCGAACAATCAAAGCAAAAGGGGTATACTAAGGGAGCAAAACAGGTAAGGGAGGGGGATTAAAACGTAATTATGATACAAAATGATCAACTTTTTAACGTAATATATGAGTCGTCTCATCGATACAATTTCTTTCAAACAGTCAGTCTAAATTCAAATAGTAACAGATTTGATTTGTAGGCTTGTCCAGTCTAACATGTTTTGACAAGTTTTCAATCTAAAAATAAAAACAACCACAATATCCAGCAATCACTTTACAATGGTGTTTTAACAAATGATATTCAGTGATTTCACGCTTTATTTAGTACGCCTACACTTTGCTTTATTTGGCTGAATTTACATGAGTAACACAAAATGTAATCCCTGGATAATATCCTTCGCTAGCACTGCAAAAGGTGATATGAGTCGACTTGATTTGATTTCTGCATTTTTACTTTAGTATGTGAATGAAAACATACAATAAATGTAGTTATGCATAAATGTATAGGAAGAGTTAGTGAATAATCTTCTGTAGCTCTCACAGAAATAACATATCAAGAGTTTAACATGGAGCACTTTAACATAAATGAATATAGGAAATAAGTATGTGGGAGGCAACTATGTACAACATAATGGACTCTAATACTATATGGCAGGTTCTGCTTACATATAAAGGTCATGTGTAATATGAAAAATGATGTTCCCCTATCTTTGCTTATTGCAATAATGTCAGTGTATGAATATATAACTTTATATTACAAAATTTATCAAGAATTCCTGTATGTCTTTTCAGTACGTGTAATTCTCATTCGCCCAACATGTTCTCTTATGAGTCTTGTCCAGGGCAATGTATTATTTTAATGATATTGTAATTCCTATTGTGTTGTTATATCTTTCATTGTTAATAGGGGTTCTTTGATTTTGGTTGATTGACGTTAACAAAATGATAATGTACGATGTATTAATGTCTTCTTTATCCTCGCCCCAGTCCAAGAAGTATGTTTAATGCCATGCGTATTTTAATGGCATCGTGATTTCAAATCAAGGCAGGCCTATTTGAGAGTTCCAGTTTTCTATAGATGAAACACAGAATGGCAATTTCATACACTGCAAAAACATCGGTGTTAGATTTAACACCATGTATGGTAAATCTTACACCGATCAAGTGTCAGTAGAGGAACACATCCACAGGTGTAGAAAGCATGTTGTGATGGTGTTGAAAAGTGTTCACCTGACACTTCGTGGTGTTAAGTTGACACTGTAGCTGGTGATATTTTTGACACTGCGCTGGTGTTAATTCAACAATGACATTGCATGGTGTTGATTTGATATTGCTGATGTTGATATCAATGGTATAACACCCATCCAGTGTCAATATGAGGCCATGGTGTAATGTGTTCACACCTTCTTTTTTTTCAAAAATCAATTACTTTATCGGAAAATTCTTGATCGTCTTGTTGAAGTTCAAAATCAACAAGAGGAACAGTCACTAAGCAAAAAAAAAAAAAAAAAAAAGCAATTTTATATTTTGAAGTGACACCCGGAGGTGTTAATCTATACCACAAATGAGCACATGAAATTTAATTCCAGTTCGGTGTTCATATTTAACACCGGACTTTTTGCAGTGAACCTGCCATACATGAACTTAGAGGAATGTTTCCCCACAGAACTTAGATCGGAGGAGGCAGACCGGCGAGTCCATGTGAGGTAAATAAATACGTACTTGAACTGAAGCACAGTGATGCAATAAAGCTGTGTAAAAGCAAATAAAGGGATAACCATTCAATTAGGGCAGACTTTGCGGATTTGGAACGCAGCGCCATTCTGCCTTGTGTGTGTGCGTGTGTGTGTATGTAGATGTGTGTGTGTGTGTGTGTATGTGTGTGTGTGTGTGTGTGTGTGTGATTGTGGGAATGTGAATGTGCGTATTTATGTGTGTTTATGTGTCGAGAGGGGACTTTGCTTGAAAGAGCCTCGACTATGGCAACGACAAAGATGAAAAAAAGGCATAAAAAGTGACGTCAAGTGGACTTAAAGCTCGTGAGACATCGTCGTGTTTGGCGACAAAATGCAAGCAGGGAAAAAAAGTTTAATGTGGAAAAGCTGTGATAACTTCGCCCGGCTTGAACATGAGCTCGTCAAAATAGCTGTCGTCTGCCTGTACATCCCGCTCTTTAGGAGTGTGTGTTCTCTTTTCTTGTCTGGCGGTCTCTGTGTTGGCGCGCTTTGAAAGCAAATCTAATCTTCTCTTAGCATTATGTATATCGTCTTGTAGACCTATGAGATTCCGTTAAACTTTTACACGAAAGAACTCGCGTCAGCGTTATGAATTATCACAGACACAATTAGGTTGGTGGTGTTTTTTTTTTTATTAGCAGAAGAGAATGAGAGAAAAAAAAAAGAGTTAAAATAAAGGGACTGACGAATAGGGAAATGGATTGAGTGTGTGAGATAAAGAGAGATAGAGAACAGTGCAATGGTGATGCTTTGTATTCAGTTTAGTTTACCTCACACTTTATGAACTACGAATGTCGTCAGTATCGCACTCAAATTGAGAAATTAAGTAGAAAGAAAATCAATTTTCGTCACCAAGAATGGTGCAATAATATTTCTGACTTGGTGGGCATTATGAAACTCACAAACTCTGGTTGTTGAAGGCATCGTTATATTCTACTGGTGAAATTTATCGAAATTGTGACTGTGGAAAGAGATTTCTATAAAAATGGAGGACGGTGACAGAAAGTCACTGCACAACAGGACAGTAACCAAGGATCGTGCAACACGCAAGGGAGAAAAAGAAAAACTTCTCGAATTTCTCTCCCCCTCCCCCCCTCCCCCCTCCCCCCCCCCTCCCCCGCATTCCTCGTCGACCTCCCACTCTGTGATATGAGACACATGATATTGGTTACTGGGAATCGATCGATATTTGACCGCGGACAGGTGACTATCGTGATGTTGTCGTAACCGATAAGGGAGATTGGGGGGGGGGGGGGGGGTAAGATGAGCAGCATGGGGGGGGGGGTGGGAGCTGGCGGGAAGGGGTTTTAAGAATGCTTTGGTGTCATGGGGTTCCTTGCAGGGTGTAGCAGTTCTGCTTTTTGGTCATATTAATATATACGCCGTCCGTGCTTCATCTACTGCGGCTGTTGGAGAATGGCTGGGAAGTGACTACAGGCATTCCCAATGTGCAGATCTTCAAAGCCAGTGTAAATGGAAGAATTTAAGTTTAAGGAACGTGGGGGGGGGGGGGGGGTGGAGGGTCAGCCATGATCATTGAACTTAACTGTTGAAGTTATATCACCGGGGAAAAAAGAAATCACTCATTCGTCAAAAGGCGACTATTCCTCGGGGCAGAGGTTTTCCTGCACAAATATTTGGTTCTTTTTCATGGAGAAAAAAAAAGGTGTAATCTTAAATAGATGTGAAAAAAGACGCTTTAGAAAATTAATACTGATGGTCTGTGCAAAGGAGGAATAATGGGGAAACTCAAACTAATTCACATCAGTGTTTGAGTGTTTAATTTCAGCTCAGGCACGTATATGTTTATTAAATCATAATAATAATTCCAGACAGGCACACACATGGGCACCTACACACACCACTGTGTCTGTGCTTTTCAAGGAACTTGTGTTTAATTCCCACATAGATTAATACACGCCACGCAGTCTGCAAGGGGCCCATAATTACAAAGTAATTACTCTGCGCCCCTAGGATCTGTTAGAAACATCTGTCTCCCTCGGAGCTAAAATGGCTGTGACCCGACTGTCAATATTGCTTGAAGAGAAGACAAGGAAACAAAAAAAAAATGAACAGTGGAGGTAGAGAGAATGAAGGAGAAAAAGAATTTTACATAAAAATGAGAAAGGAAGGAAAAAACTGTAGAGATTAAAAGACAAGAGGAAGTTAACAAATGAAAAACGAAGTCACAAGACACGTGACTTTCGCTGATCTTGCAAGATGGATGAAATGTTTGATCTTCTACTGGTTATACATTCATTTGAACCAAAGACTTTTAGTCCGATTCAGCTCAAATATATGTTGCCTTTATTTCTTTGTTGTTGTTTTTCCAAAGTACTATCACTGACTACATATTATGTACATATATTCACACACGCATATTTATAGGAATATCAAACATGATTACATACCTGTAGATTGTAAACTTTTATTATTCTTTTTGATATCTATGGAGTGTTTTATTCAGAATATAACAAGTCACTTACACACTCACACCCACACACAATCTTATCCATGTTCACATAATAGGGCCTATGTAAGACTAAGACCAACACACGTCATACACGCAGTAATGGTTAAGGTTAACATAAAATAATAGAGAGATATGAGAGAGAGAGAGAGAGAGAGAGAGAGAGAGAGAGAGAGAGAAGGGGTGGAGAAAGAGAAAGAAAGAATTTAGAGGAAATTAAAGAGATTTCACTTTGGCAAAGTGTTAGGTTTGATTCTGGCAAGATTTTGCCAATGTACCTGCAACACCGATCTGATAATAATTCACCCTGCGCCATTCCGCGTCACTGCCGATGTACATGGTTGCTTCCAAATGCGATTGAATGGATTTGTGCAGCGCGGCTACTTTCCGGAGTGGTAACATCTCCGTACAATCACGGATAGCGTGAAGTCTTGTTTAAATTATGTGCATTATTCATTAAGGTGGTATTTGATTATTCTTATTCACAAGATGAACATTCACTCAACGCTTAGAGACTTTGGTTATGCGACGTCGTATACATACTCTGGCGGTAATATCGCACAATCGGCCGAGCTGCCGTTTGGCTTTATTGCCTGACGCATGTTCCTTCTTTCCCGGCGTTATACGATAATACTTTGAGTAGACAGACGGTGGACCGCGCAAATCTACAGATTCTGGCGTCGCAATATGTGCGTTGTTGTGATTTGTTGTTTCACAGTCTCTATTTTTTTTTTCTTTTAGAAAACTGAATAAACACATTGTATTCCACCTTGAGGCCAAAATGCTATATTGCATTATACTGTTGCGAACAAACAAAAAAACTAGACGGCCATGCCAATACATTGAATTAAGAACATTAAGAGCTATGACAAACTTTCACGTGACAAGAATTTTGAGGCAAGTAAAAAAAGTCACCTTTCGTAAAGACACTTACCGCTCGGTAAATTTCCCAGCAGAAGGCCGACGGATGAAAAGACGAGGAAAGTCCAATTTATCAGTTTCATCTTGGAGTGTCTTCCTTTTCCAGCGATATGTCCCGGACCCTCAGCGCCACAATCCATGGCTGAGCCGTCCTCGTCAGGGCGCTAATTCAGTTCGTCAAGACGCGTCTTTGCCGGCAAAGAAAACTGTTCGCGTCACACATACACACACATAACGCACGACTCAACACAAGAACCAATGTTTAAGTCTCTAATCTCTAATAGTTTCTATCAGCTTACAAAGCGGCTGAAATCCTTCTTGATTTGAGCAATTACGCTACGATTCACAATCCGATTCTATCGTCCTGTCTATTGCCAATAGAACCTAATTCTTGTCGCCAGTTGCAGCCTCTCACTCGGTTGCTTGGCGGGCAAGATGCGGGGAGTCTCCGCCGAAAGCCGTTAGCGCGTCGGCATAATGCTTTTTTTTTCTCTTCTATCACTCGTGCATCCACTCTTTCTTCCTCTCTTTCTCTCTTACCCTCCCTCTCTCTCCTGTTAGGTTTGCTCAGAAAACTGTGGAGAGGAACCTTGCTGTGTCCGGGCGATGAGGGCGCCAGCAAAAAGTGCTTTGCCCATGAAGTCTGTGCATTGGACGAGGCATTCTTCTATACCACGATATCATTGCTCGTTTGATTTGATTTGATTTTCCCGTATGGCTATTTATATAACCAAACATCGCCAGGATTCTTACTGCCTATGAAGGAACGCAAAGTTTAGAATATTATCAGATGCGACATCCCCGTGAAGATATGTTCCTTCAAAACAACTTTATAACTTACCCGCTTACAGATATGTGATGTTGTGTCTGCAGTGATTACAGTGTACACTGAAAACAGTTCATCACGATAATATTTTTATATTTGGCGGACAAAGCAGTTTCATGCATTGTTTTCCATGTTAGTCTCTTAGAATTTGTACCTTTTTGGACATGAATTCAATGACTCGAATTCAATTTTCAGATATCCCAGCAGGAAGAGATCTGCAATAAGCAACTTGAGCAGAAATTTTCTTCTTTAAAGGGACTGTACAGTACTAGTTAAGGTGAGAATTCAGCTTATAACGTTTTGCAAGATATATAGAAACCACTCTATGAAATGTTAAAGAGCATACAATTCTAAGGGGAATCAAAAGTTTATTTGATGAAAATTGGTTTTGAAATGACTGAGCTATCTAAAAACAAGGTAAAACAAAGAGATCCTAATAAAAGTCGTATCCTGTCAACTTTATTAGGATCGCTTTTTTGGATATCTCAGCCATTTCAAGACCAATTTTCGTCAAATAAACATTGAATCCTTCTTGAAATGACATGCTCTTTCATATTTCATAAGAGATTTCTCATTATCTCACCAATAAATGTTATAAACCTGAATCCTCACCTCAACCAATACTGTATAGTCCCTTTCATGGACGCTGATACATGCAATTTTGCATTCGGACACCTATTCAACATTTAAATTCTTAATTGCTTGTTTCAAGCTTTTTGTGACTTAGAATGACGTCATAGATCAATTGGAAATTTTGGTAAAAAAAGGAAAAATTAAGCTCTACCACGACTGTAATTACATTTGTCAAAAATCTTCTTGACTAAAGATTTCACACGTAAGTCCCTTGCTGTGAGAGGATCTGTTAAAAGAACAACAAGATTTGATTGCAAATAACACCTCCCAGTCACAAAACCTCCGTCGTGGAAATCACACATTTCACCGTCAGCCATTAGAAAAAAACATGGAAATAGAGACAAAGGGAAGGTGGTCGTTAGGTAACCAGAAATATAAACATGATCCAACTGTGTATATTCTTTCAGAATAGTCTCGTGTCTATTGTTTTTTGTTATGATTTTATCTCTTCATCCGACCTTTAAAAACAGTGAGCTTGTCTGTATCCAGAGAAAGACATTTCAAAAATGCCGTCGTTAAATTCTATTAGCCATTACAGAAAACTTGTTTGGCCTTTCAGCAGGACCATTAAGGCTAAATGACCCCATCTCTTCATTAAACATGTCTCTTCACAAGTTCTTGTTCTCGAGGATAAATTGTCCATAAAATGATGATTTCCATTTTTAATGTTCCTCGTCTGCACTGTTGGTGCGCTCACCGTGACGTCATTGACAGTACTTTTATTTTGAAACCCCCACGCAGTTTGAACTGATTAATCTGAACCTCGTCTCAGAATAGTAGCTCTCAATGTAAGTATCAAATTAGCTGTTATGTCAAATGAGAAGTGAATGCTTTTTCCAATATTATTTCACTCTTCTTCATGTGTTTATTCCAGACGACTTGAAAAACTCTCACCCCAGTTTAACTCTCACGAATTTGGCAAAACCAGTGATGTAAGAACATCTAAATAGAATCTGTTGTTGTGGACATTGCCTCAAGAGAGTGAATCAAATGCGCCATGATCTTTTCAACCATGAAGGTCGTCACCCATAAAAAGTGCAATGTGCGTATTGCTTCTTGGGACATCCCATGATGCACTGCGATAACTACCTACATAGAGGAATGGGCCGCCCCCAAAAAAGTCAGAAGAGATTAAAATATGAAAAAGGGAGTAATGATTTTGCTCTATTCCTTTTGTTCGCCGTCGCAGCCCGTATGAAGCATGAAGCCAAACATCCCATCGGGAGAATGCATCGTGCTCTGTGCAATTATTGGCCCAGGAAGGCAATAAAACATGAACTTTAAGCCTCCCGCGGGACGCACTCCGCTGAGCCGGATATTAACTGCAAACCGACGCTGGATCACGGCGGCTGGTGACAACAGCTTCCTACGTCCTCTCCGGAATCCCAGGTCTCTCTCTCCCTCTCTCTCCCCCTTCTCTAGGTTACCTGCCTATACCGTGTACCGTTCATGAGAGCCAAACGAGCTTGTTAGCCATACCTCATCGCCATTCCACAAGTGAGCAGACTATCCAACTATGGCAAGCTATACCCAAACCAACTCCATTCCCGCCCGTGTAATGATCATCAGGCTAATGTTCAATCAATCTTACCGGAAAGGCAGATTAAGTGCTAGAGAGAGAGAGTGAAAAAGAAAGACAGAGAGATTGAGGGAGAGAGAGAGAGATAGAGAGATAGAGAGAGATAGAGAGAGAGACAGAAACAGAGGGTGAAAGGGGAGAAGAAGGAGGGAGAGAGATAGATTGCAGAGGTGTAGAATGTGAGAGAATGACGGAGAGAGAGAAAACAAGAGGGAGGTAGAAAAGAGATCACATCCCATATACCTTAATCTGACTGCTTCATCGTTCAGCTTCTTAGAAGATATTTTGGAAATATCATCTAAATCATTTAGATCCGGATGAGTCGATCATCTTGTTGTATAATTATTTGAGTTCATTGTACATCCAAGTTATGTAATAGCGTTTTGCTACAGTTATCTACTCCTCATTGAAAAATATAGAAAATGAAATTGCATGAAAATGATGATAATACATCATATCTCTTGCATCGTATCTATATCTATATGCATATGTATGTTTTTGGTCATTTGAGCACATTTTAAGACAAGAGGTGTTTTTTTTACTTTCTAAGTATACGTTTATACGGCATTGCTATTGTTGTGTTGGCATTCCGTATGATGTCTAATTTGCCCTTACAACAACTTACAACATTGAAGTACTAGTTTTCGAAGTCACTTATCAAAAAGAAAAAAAAAACACACACACACACACATTTCACAGCCACTGACAAGGGGGCAGCTCAACAAAAGAAAACTGTATCATCTTTAGACGAGTTTTCCTGACATTAAACCTACCAAGTCTTTTGTCTTTCTGTATATTGTTATTTTACACTTATTGTATAAGTATCATAATCATACAAAACAACTTTCGTATCGTAAGAAATCTGTGATTCAATCACCGGAAACCTTTCCCTGCTGTAGTACAACGCACTAAAGAGTTGATGCATCGACACTTACGCCGACTAGAACGATGTATGCTAGACTATCATTTGTCTTGTTTGATGTGAATATGATTATGACGTCATCTTGACGGCATCTCGCGAGAAATCGATTTTCATCATTATCGACACCCCGTACTCTTACAAAAAGAACCGCATTTCAAAAGAGTTCCTTTACACAAGGCAGGAAGCAGGGGAGAATCATGCTCATTTTTTTATGTTAATCTTTTCCTTTTTCTCTTTCTCTTTCGATCTCTCTCTCTAATATAGGTATATATATATATATATATATATATATATATATATATATATATATTTATACCTATACCTATACCGGCGAGACGCTCGAAAATTTGTGTGAAGAAATAAACCGTTGGTGAATACAGCATGAACTTTGTTGCAGCTTTGTTACTTATCTTTTTATCTTGCCAACACCTGGACTACCTTATATATGTTTATATATGTGTGTGTGTGTGTATATATATATGTATATATATATACATATATATATATATATATATGTATGTATATATATATATATATATATATACATATATATATATATATATATACATATACATACATACATACATGCACATGTATATGACCATTAACTTCTACAGTTATCAACCTCAGGAGGATGGTGTCACTGATACACAAAAACAACTTGTGTACAGATGGTCGTGTTTGAACAGGTCCTTACAAACTAGAGAACAACAAACGAAAGAAGTATATATAAGCTGATAGTTCACTGTCCTTGGTGTTGACTACAACATCACGAAGCCTCCATGAAGAGGATGCCTTCCGGTTATAATTGCTCCTTTGCGGCTCTTATCACCAATAAAAACATGCCAAGTATACATTTTAGCTTGCGAGAAATATACATTGCCGTTTGCCATCTTGGCGTCAAGGAGAAAGAGAAAAACAGCGAGATATAAAGACAGAAGAATAAAAAAACAACAACTAACCAACCATTTTTTACGATTTTGATTCCTTGAGTCCACCTGCTACCAGTTTTCTTTGTTTGTGAGTATTTGCCTCCTCGAAGGTTTTTATACCTGTAAACTGAGATGAAGTCGCTAGGAACAGAAAAGATTTCCCGCGGTTTCTTCTCCCCATTGTGCCTTCTACTAAAGAGATATTCTTTCATTGAAAACAATATAACGTGATAAACTCCCCCCCTCTCTCTCTCTCAGACGCCAAGATCGTGAACTCTCTCTATCTGCATGTATCATATTTCCCTTGTTGCGCTTATATGGGAAGGCAACTTTGTCATAATGTGTAATAACACACCTGCGCCAACTTTGAATATATTATGCTGAAGAGAGAAGTTTATCATTGATGCAGATTTTACAC